>NC_143130.1:29942500-30005000 GCF_059928025.1 Delphinapterus leucas
TAAATCGTTGTCGTAACCTAACCTGTACCCTAAACCTTCCCCGTCCCCTAACTCTAACCCTAACCCTAACCCTAACCCTAACACTTACCCGAAGCCTTACTCTCACCCGTCCCATAATCCTAACCCGTAGGCTAACACTAACCCGTACCCTAAAATGTACGCTCACCCTAAACCATTGTCGTACCCTAACCTGTACCCTAAACCGTCCCCTAACCCTACCCCTAACCCTAACCCTAACCCTAACCCTTACCCGAAGCCTTACCCTCACCCGTCCCCTAATCCTAACCCGTACGCTAACACTAACCCGTACCCTAACACGTACTCTCACCCTAAACCGTTGACGTACCCTAACCTGTACCCTAAACCGTCCCCGTCCCCGTCACCTAACCCTAACCCTAAACCTAACCCTAACCCTTACCCGAAGCCTTACACTCACCCGTCCCCTAATCCTAACCCGTACGCTAACACTAACCCGTACCCTAACACGTACGCTCACCCTAAACCGTTGTCGTACCCTAAACTGTACCCTAAAACGTCCCTGTCCCCTAACCCTAACCCTAACCCTATCACTAACCCTAACCCTTACCCGAAGCCTTACCCTCACGCGTCCCCTAATCGTAACCCGTACGCTAACTCTAACCCGTACCCTAACACGTACGCTCATTCTAAACCGTTGTCGTACCCTAACTTGTACCCTAAACCGTCCCCGTCCGCTAACCCTAACCCTAACCATAACCCTAACCCTTACCCGAAGCCTTACACTCACCCGTCCCCTAATCCTAACCCGTACGCTAACACTAACCCATACCCTAACATGTACGCTCACCCTAAACCGTTGTCGTACCCTAACCTGTACCCTAAACCGTCCCCGTCCCCTAACCCTAACCCTAACCCTAACCCTAACCCTAACCCTTACCCGAAGCCTTACCCTCACCCGTCCCCTAATCCTAACCCGTACGCTAACACTAACCCGTACCTTAACACGTACGCTCACCCTAAACCGTTGTCGTACCCTAACCTGTACCCTAAACCGTCCCCATCGCCTAACCCTAACCCTAACCGTAACCCTAACCCGAACCCTTACCCGAAGCATTACCCTCACCCGTCCCCTAATCCTAACCCGTACGCTAAAACTAACCCGTACCCTAACACGTACGCTCACCCTAAACCGTTGTCGTACCCTAACCTGTACCCTAAAACGTCCCCGTCCCCTAACCCTAACCCTAACCCTAACCCTAACCCGAACCCTTACCCGAAGCCTTACCCTCACCCGTCCCCTAATCCTAACCCATACGCTAACACTAACCCGTACCCTAACACGTACGCTCCCCTAAACCGTTGTCGTACCCTAACCTGTACCCTAAACCGTCCCCGTCCCCTAACCCTAACCCTAACCCTAACCCTAACCCTTACCCGAAGCCTTACCCTCACCCGTCCCCTAATCCTAACCCGTACGCTAACACTAACCCGTACCCTAACACGTACGCTCAACCTAAAACGTTGTCGTACCCTAAACTGTACCCTAAACCGTCCCCGTCCCCTAACCCTAACCCTAACCCTAACCCTAACCCTTACCGGAAGCCTTACCCTCACCCGTCTCCTAATCCTAACCCGTACGCTAACACTAACCCGTACCCTAACACGTACGCTCACCCTAAACCGTTGTCGTACCCTAACCTGTACACTAAACCGTCCCCGTACCCAAACCCTAACCCTAACCCTAACCCTAACCCTAACCCTTACCCGAAGCCTTACCCTCACCCGTCCCGTAATCCTAACCCGTACGCTAACACTAACCCGTACCCTAACACGTACGCTCACCCTAAACCGTTGTCGTACCCTATCCTGTACCCTAAACCGTCCCCGTCCCCTAACCCTAACCCTAACCCTAACCCTAACCCTAACCCTTACCCGAAGCCTTACCCTCACCCGTCCCATAATCTTAACCCTTACGCTAACACTAACCCGTACCCTAAAACATACGCTCACCCTAAACAGTTGTCGTACACTAAACTGTACCCTAAACCGTCCCCGCCCCCTAACCCTAACCCTAACCCTAACCCTTACCCGAAGCCTTACCCTCACCCGTCCACTAATCCTAACCCGTACGCTAACACTAACCCGTACCCTAACACGTACACTCACCCTAAACCGTTGACGTACCCTAACCTGTACCCTAAACCGTCCCCGTCCCCGTCCCCTAACACTAACCCTAACCCTAACCCTTACCCGAAGCCTTACACTCAACCGGCCCCTAATCCTAACCCATACGCTAACACTAACCCTTACCCTAACATGTACGCTCACCCTAAACCGTTGTCGTACCCTAACCTGTACCCTAAACCATCCCCGTCCCCTAACCCTAACTCTAAACCTAACCCTTACCCTTACCCGAAGCCTTACCCTCACCCGTCCCCTAATCCTAAACCGTACGCTAACACTAACACGTACCCTAACACATACGCTCACCCTAAACCGTTGTCGTACCCTAACCTGTACCCTAAACCTTCCCCGTCCCCGTCCCCTAACCCTAACCCTAACCCTTACCAGAAGCGTTACACTCACCCATCCCCTAATCCTAACCCGTACGCTAACACTAACCCGTACCCTAACACGTACGCTCACCGTAAACCGTTGTCGTACCCTAACCTGTACCCTAAACCGTCCCTGTCCCCGTCCCCTAACCATAACCCTAAACCTAACCCTAACCCTTACCCGAACCCTTACCCTCACCCGTGCCCTAATCCTAAACCGTACGCTAACACTAACCCATACCCTAACACGTACGCTCACCCTAAACCGTTGTCGTACCCTAACCTGTACCCTAAACCGTCCCTGTCCCCTAACCTTAACCGTAACCCTAACACTAACCCTTACCCGAAGCCTTACCCTCACCCGTCCCCTAATCCTAACCCGTATGCTAACACTAACCCATACCCTAACACGTACGCTCACCCTAAACCGTTGTCGTACACTAACCTGAACCCTAAACCGTCCCCGTCATCTAACACTAACCCTAACCCTAACCCTAACCCTTACCTGAAGCCTTCCCCTCACCCGTCCCCTAATCCTAACCCGTACGCTAACACTAACCCGTACCCTAACACGTACGCTCACACTAAACAGTTGTCGTACCCTAACCTGTACCCTAAACCGTCCCCGTCACCTAACCCTAACCCTACCCTAACCCTAACCCTAACCCTTACCCGAAGCCTTACCCTCACACGTCCCCTAATCCTAACCCGTACGCTAACACTAACGCGTACCCTAACACGTACACTACCCTAAACCGTTGTCGTACCCTAACCTGTACCCTAAACCGTCCCCGTCCCCTAAACCTAACCCTAACCCTAACCTTAACCCTTACCCGAAGCCTTACCCTCAACCGTCCCCTAATCCTAACCCGTATGCTAACACTAACCCGTACCCTAACACGTACGCTCACCATAAACTGTTGTCGTACACTAACCTGTACCCTAAACCGTCTCCGTGCCCGTCCCCTAACCCTAACCCTAACACTTACCCGAAGCCTTACCCTCACCCGTCCCCTAATCCTAACCCGTACGCTAATACTAACACGTACCCTAACACGTACGCTCACCCTAAACCGTTGTCGTACCCTAACCTGTACCCTAAACCGTCCCCGTCCCCTAACCCTAACCCTAACCCTAACCCTAACCCTAACCCTAACCCTAACCCTTACCCGAAGCCTTACCCTCACCCGTCCCCTAATCCTATCCCGTACGCTAACACTAACCCGTAGCCTAACATGTACGCTCACCCTAAACCGTTGTCGTACCCTAACCTGTAGCCTAAACCGTCCCCGTCCCCTAACCCTAACCCTAACCCTGACCCTAACCCTAACCCTTACCCGAAGCCTTACCCTCACCCGTCCCCTAATCCTAACCCGTACGATAACACTAACCCGTACCCTAACATGTATGCACACCCTAAACCGTTGTCGTACCCTAACCTGTACCCTAAACCATCCCCGTCCCCGAACCCTAACCCTAACCCTAACCCTAACCCTTACCCGAAGCCTTACCCTCACCCGTCCCATAATCCTAACCCGTGCGCTAACACTAAACCATACCCTAAAACGAACGCTCCCCCTAAACCGTTGTCGTACCCTAACCTGTACCCTAAACAGTCCCCGTCCCCTAACCCTAACCCTAACACTAACCCTAACCCTAACCCTTACCCGAAGCCTTACCCTCACCCGTCCCCTAATCCTAACCGTACGCTAACACTAAACCGTACCCTAATAGGTACGCTCACCCTAAACCGTTGACGTATCCTAACCTGTACCCGAAACCGTCCCCGTCCCCGTCCCCTAACCCTAACCCTAACCCTAACCCTTACCCGAAGCCTTACCCTCACCCGTCCTCTAATCCTAACCCGTACGCTCACACTAACCTGTACCCTAACACGTACGCTCACCCAAAACCGTTGTCGTACTCTAACCTGTACCCTAAACGGTCCCCGTCCCCTAACCCTAACCCTAACCCTAACCCTAACCCTAACCCTTACCCGAAGCCTTACCCTCACCCGTCCCCTAATCCTAACACGTACGCTAACAATAACACGTACCCTAAAAAGTACGCTCACCCTAAAACGTTGTCGTACCCTAACCTGTAACCTAAACCGTCCCCGTCCCCTAACCCTAACCCTAACCCTAACCCTAACCCTAACCCTAACCCTTACCCGAAGCCTTACCCTCACCCGTCCCCTAATCCTAACCCGTACGCTAACACTAAACCGTACCCTAACACATACGCTAACCCTAAACCGTTGTCGTACCCTAACATGTACCCTAAACCGTCCCCGTGCCCGTCCCCTAAACCTAAACCGAACCCTAACCCTAACCCTTACCCGAAGCCTTACCCTCACCCGTCCCCTAATCCTATCTCGTACGCTAACACTAACCCGTACCCTAACATGTACGCTCACCCTAAACCGTTGTCGTACCCTAACCTGTACCCTAAACCGTCCGCGTCCTCTAACCCTAACCCTAACCCTGACCCTAACCCTAACCCTTACCCGAAGCCTTACCCTCACCCGTCACCTATTCCTAACCCGTACGATAACACTAACCCGTACCCTAACACGTACGCTCACCCTAAACCGTTGTCGTACCCTAACCTCTACCCTAAACCGTCCCCATCCCCGAAACCTAACCCTAACCCTAACCCTAACCCTTACCCGAAGCCTTACCCTCACCCGTCCCATAATCCTAACCCGTGCGCTAACACTAAACCATACCCTAAAACGAACGCTCTCCTTAAACCGTTGTCGTACCCTAACCTGTACCCTAAACAGTCCCCGTCCCCTAACCCTAACCCTAACACTAACCCTAACCCTAACCCTTACCCGAAGCCTTACCCTCACCCGTCCCCTAATCCTAACCCGTACGCTAACACTAAACCGTACCCTAACAGGTACGCTCACCCTAAACCGTTGACGTATCCTAACCTGTACCCGAAACCGTCCCCGTCCCCGTCCCCTAACCCTAACCCTAACCCTAACCCTTACCCGAAGCCTTACCTTCACCCGTCCTCTAATCCTAACCCGTATGCTCACACTAACCTGTACCCTAACACGTACGCTCACCCTAAACCATTGTCGTACCCTAACCTGTACCCTAAACAGTCCCCGTCCCCTAACCCTAACCCTAACCCTAACCCTAACCCTAACCCTAACCCTTACCCGAAGCCTTACCCTAACCCGTTTCCTAATCCTAACACGTACGCTAACAATAACACGTACCCTAAAAAGTACGCTCACCCTAAA
This sequence comes from Delphinapterus leucas, assembly GCF_059928025.1. Classification (NCBI taxonomy): domain Eukaryota; kingdom Metazoa; phylum Chordata; class Mammalia; order Artiodactyla; family Monodontidae; genus Delphinapterus; species Delphinapterus leucas. The sequence goes on from NC_143130.1 coordinate 29,948,291, forward strand.
ACGTTGTCGTACCCTAACCTGTACACTAAACCGTACCCGTCCCCTAACCCTAAACCTAACCCTAACCCTAACCCTAACCCTAACCCTAACCCTTACCCGAAGCCTTACCCTCATCCGTCCCCTAATCCTAACCCGTACGCTAACACTAAACCGTACCCTAACACATACGCTCACCCTAAACCGTGGTCGTACCCTAACCTGTACCCTAAACCGTCCCCGTGCCCGTCCCCTAAACCTAAACCGAACCCTATCCCTAACCCTTACCCGAAGCCTTACCCTCACCCGTCCCCTAATCCTTTCCCGTACGCTAACACTAACCCGTACCCTAACGCGTACGCTCAACCTAAACCGTTGTCGTACCCTAACCTGTACCCTAAACAGTCCCCATCCCCTAACCCTAACCCTAACACTAACCCTAACCCTAACCCTTACCCGAAGCCTTAACCTCACCCGTCCCCTAATCCTAACCCGTACGCTAACACTAAACCGTACCCTAACACGTACGCTCACCCTAAACCGTTGACGTACCCTAACCTGTTCCCGAAACCCTCCCCGTCCCCGTCCCCTAACCCTAACCCTAACCCTAACCCTTACCCGAAGCCTTACCCTCACCCGTCCTCTAATCCTAACCCGTACGCTCACACTAACCTGTACCCTAACACGTACGCTCACCCTATACCGTTGTCGTACCCTAACCTGTACCCTAAACAGTCCCCGTCCCCTAACCCTAACCCTAACCCTAACCCTAACCCTTACCCGAATCCTTACCCTCACCCGTCCCCTAATCCTAACCCGTACGCTAACACTAACCCGTACCCTAACACGTACGCTCCCCTAAACCGTTGTCGTACCCTAACCTGTACCCTAAACCGTCCCCATCCCCTAACCCTAACCCTAAACCTAAACCTAACCCTAACCCTAACCCTTACCCGAAGCCTTACCCTCACCCGTCCCCTAATCCTAACCCGTACGCTAACACTAACCCGTACCCTAACACGTACACTCACCCTAAATCGATGTCGTACCCTAACATGTACCCTAAACCGTCCCCGTCTCCTAACCCTAAACCTAACCCTAAACCTAACCCTAATCCTTACCCGAAGCCTTACCCTAACCCGTCCCCTAATCCTAACCCGTACGCTAACACTAACCCGTACCCTAACACGTACGCTCACCCTAAACCGTTGTCGTACACTAACCTGAACCCTAAACCGTCCCCGTCACCTAACACTAACCCTAACCCTAACCCTAACCCTTACCTGAAGCCTTCCACTCACCCGTCCCCTAATCCTAACCCGTACGCTAACACTAACCCGTACCCTAACACGTACGCTCACCCTAAACAGTTGTTGTACCCTAACCTGTACCCTAAACCGTCCCCGTCACCTAACCCTAACCCTACCCTAACCCTAACCCTAACCCTTACCCGAAGCCTTACCCTCACCCGTCCCCTAATCCTAACCCGTACGCTAAAACTAACCCGTACCCTAACACGTACACTACCCTAAACCGTTGTCGTACCCTAACCTGTACCCTAAACCGTCCCCGTCCCCTAAACCTAACCCTAAACCTAACCCTAACCCTTACCCGAAGCCTTACCCTCAACCGTCCCCTAATCCTAACCCGTATGCTAACACTAACCCGTACCCTAACACGTACGCTCACCATAAACTGTTGTCGTACACTAACCTGTACCCTAAACCGTCTCCGTGCCCGTCCCCTAACCCTAACCCTAACCCTAACCCTAACACTTACCCGAAGCCTTACACTCACCCGTCCCCTAATCCTAACCCGTACGCTAATACTAACCCGTACCCTAACACGTACGCTCAACCTAAACCGTTGTCGTACCCTAACCTGTACCCTAAACCGTCCCCGTCCCCTAACCCTAAACCTAACCCTAACCCTAACCCTAACCTTTACCCGAAGCCTTACCCTCACCCGTCCCCTAATCCTAACCCGTACGCTAACAATAACACGTACCCTAAAAAGTACGCTCACCCTAAAACTTTTTCGTACCCTAACCTGTACCCTAAACCGTCCCCGTCCCCTAACGCTAACCCTAACCCTAACCCTAACCCTAACCCTAACCCTAACCCTTACCCGAAGCCTTACCCTCACCCGTCCCCTAATCCTAACCCGTACGCTAACACTAAACCGTACCCTAACACGTACGCTAACCCTAAACCGTTGTCGTACCCTAACCTGTACCCTAAACCGTCCCCGTGCCCGTCCCCTAAACCTAAACTGAACCCTAACCCTAACCCTTACCCGAAGCCTTACCCTCACCCGTCCCCTAATCCTATCCCGTACGCTAACACTAACCCGTACCCTAACATGTACGCTCACCCTAAACCGTTGTCGTACCCTAACCTGTACCCTAAACCGTCCCCGTCCTCTAACCCTAACCCTAACCCTGACCCTAACCCTAACCCTTACCCGAAGCCTTACCCTCACCCGTCCCCTAATCCTAACCCGTACGATAACACTAACCCGTACCCTAACACGTACGCTCACCCTAAACCGTTGTCGTACCCTAACCTGTACCATAAACCGTCCCCGTCCCCGAACCCTAACCCTAACCCTAACCCTAACCCTTACCCGAAGCCTTACCCTCACCCGTCCCCTAATCCTAACCCGTACGCTAACACTAACATGTACCCTAACACGTACGCTCCCCTAAACCGTTGTCGTACCCTAACCTGTACCCTAAACCGTCCCCATCCCCTAACCCTAAACCTAAACCTAAACCTAACCCTAACCCTAACACTTACCCGAAGCCTTACCCTCACCCGTCCCCTAATCCTAACCCGTACGCTAACACTAACCCGTACCCTAACACGTACGCTCACCCTAAACCATTGTCGTACCCTAACCTGTACCCTAAACCGTCCCCGTCCCCTAACCCTAACCCTAACCCTAACCCTAACCCTAACCCTTACCGGAAGCCTTACCCTCACACGTCTCCTAATCCTAACCCGTACGCTAACACTAACCTGTACCCTTACACGTACCCTCACCCTAAACCGTTGTCGTACCCTAACTTGTACCCTAAACCGTCCCCGTGCCCGTCCCCTAACCCTAACCCTAACCCTAACCCTAACCCTATCCCGAAGCCTTACCCTCACCCGTCCCCTAATCCTAACCCGTACGCTAACACTAACCCGTACCATAACACGTACACTCACCCTAAACCGTTGTCGTACCCTAACCTGTACCGTAAACCGTCCCCGTCCCCAAACCCTAACCCTAACCCTAACCCTAACCCTAACCCTTACCCGAAGCCTTACCCTCACCCGTCCCCTAATGCTAACCCGTACGCTAACACTAACCCATACCCTAACACGTACGCTCACACTAAACCGTTGTCGTACCCTAACCTGTACCCTAACCGTCCCCGTCCCCTAACCCTAACCCTAAACCTAACCCTAACCCTAACCCTTACCCGAAGCCTTACCCTCACCCGTCCCCTAATCCTAACCCATACGCTAACAATAACCAGTACCCTAACACGTACGCTCACCCTAAAACGTTGTCGTACACTAACCTGTACCCTAAACCGTCCCCGTCCCCTAACCCTAACCCTAACCCTAACCCTAAACCTAACCGTTACCCGAAGCCTTACCCTCACCCGTCCCCTAATCCTAACTGGTACGCTAACACTAACCCGTACCTTAACACGTACGCTCACCCTAAACCGTTGTCGTACACTACCCTGTACCCTAAGCCGTCCCCGTCGCCTAACCCTAACCCTAAACCTAACCCTAACACGAACCCGTACCCGAAGCCTTACCCTCACCCGTCCCCTAATCCTAACCCGTACGCTAAAGCTAACCCGTACCCTAAAACGTACGCTCACCCTAAACCGTTGTCGTACCCTAACCTGTACCCTAAACCGTTCCCGTCCCCTAACCCTAACCCTAAACCTAACCCTAACCCTAACCCTTACCCGAAGCCTTACACTCATCCGTCCCCTAATCCTAACCCGTACGCTAAAACTAACCCGTACCCTAACACGTACGCTCCCCTAAACAGTTGTCGTACCCTAACCTGTACCCTAAACCGTCCCCGTCCCCTAAACCTAACCCTAACCCTAACCCTAACCCTTACCCGAAGCCTTACCCACACCCGTCCCCTAATCCTAACACGTATGCTAACACTAACCCGTACCCTAACACGTACGCTCACCCTAAACCGTTGTCGTACCCTAACCTGTACCCTAAACCGTCCCCGTCCCCTAACCCTAAACCAAACCCTAACCCTAACCCTAACCCTTACCCGAAGCCTTACCCTCACCCGTCCCCTAATCCTAACCCGTACGCTAACAATAACCCGTACCCTAACAAGTACGCTCACCATAAAACGTTGTCGTACCCTAACCTGTACCCTAAACCGTCCCCGTCCCCTAACCTTAACCCTAACCCTAACCCTAACCCTAACCCTTACCCGAAGCCTTACCCTCACCAGTCCCCTAATCCTAACCCGTACGCTAACACTAACCCGTACCCTAACACGTACACTCACCCTAAACCGTTGTCGTACCCTAACCTGTACCCTAAACCGTCCCCGTGCCCGTCCCCTAAACCTAAACCGAACCCTAACCCTAACCCTTACCCGAAGCCTTACCCTCACCGTCCCCTAATCCTATCCCGTACGCTAACACTAACCCGTACCCTAACACGTACGCTCACCCTAAACCGTTGTCGTACCCTAACCTGTACCCTAAACCGTCCCCGTCCTCTAACCCAACCCTAACCCTAACCCTAACCCTTACCCGAAGCCTTACCCTCACCCGTCCCCTAATCCTAACCCGTACGCTAACACTAACCCGTACCCTAACACGTACTCTCACCCGAAACCGTTGTCATACCCTAACCTGTACCCTAAACCGTCCCCGTCCCCGAACCCTAACCCTAACCCTAACCCTAACCCTAACCCTTACCCGAAGCCTTACCCTCACCCGTCCCATAATCCTAACCCGTGCGCTAACACTAAAACATACCCTAAAACGTACACTCACCCTAAACCGTTGTCGTACCCTAACCTGTACCCTAAACAGTCACCGTCACCTAACCCTAACACTAACACTAACACTAACCCTAACCCTTACCCGAAGTCTTACCCTCACCCGTCCCCTAATCCTAACCCGTACGCTAACACTAAACCGTACCCTAACACGTACGCTCACCCTAAACCGTTGACGTACCCTAACCTGTACCTGAAACCGTCCCCGTCCCCGTCCCCTAACCCTAACCCTAACCCTAACACTTACCTGAAGCCTTAACCTCACCCGTCCTCTAATCCTAACCCGTACGCTAACACTAACCTGTACCCTAACACGTACGCTCACCCTAAACCGTTGTCATACCCTAACCTGTACCCTAAACAGTCCCCGTCCCCTAACCCTAACCCTAACCCTAAACCTAACCCTAACCCTTACCCGAAGCCTTACCCTCACCCGTCCCCTAATCCTAACCCGTACGCTAAAACTAACCCGTACCCTAACACGTACGCTCCCATAAACCGTTGTCATACCCTAACCTGTACCCTAAACCGTCCCCATCCCCTAACCCTAACCCTAACCCTAAACCTAACCCTATCCCTAACCCTTACCCGAAGCCTTACCCTCACCCGTCCCCTAATCCTAACCCGTACGCTAACACTAACCCGTACCTTAACACTTAAGCTCACCCTAAACCGTTGTCGTACCCTAACCTGTACCCTAAACCGTCCCCGTCCCCTAACCCTAACCCTAACCCTAACCCTAACCCTTACCGGTAGCCTTACCCTCACACGTCTCCTAATCCTAACCCGTACGCTAACACTAACCCGTACCCTAACACGTACCCTCACCCTAAACCGTTGTCGTACCCTAACCTGTACCCTAAAGCGTCCCCGTGCCCGTCCCCTAACCCTAACCCTAACCCTAACCCTAACCCTATCCCGAAGCCTTACCCTCACCCGTCCCCTAATCCTAACCCGTACGCTAACACTAACCCGTACCCTAACACGTACGCTCACCCTAAACCGTTGTCGTACCCTAACCTGTACCCTAAACCGTCCCCGTCCCCTAACCCTAACCCTAAGCCTAATCCTAACCCTAACCCTTACCCGAAGCCTTACCCACACCCGTCCCCTAACCCTAACCCTTACGCTAACACTAACCCGTACCCTAACACGTACGCTCACCCTAAACCGTTGTCGTCCCTAAACTGTACCCTAAACCGCCCCTGTCCCCTAACCCTAACCCTAACCCTAACCCTAACCCTAACCCTTACCCGAAGCCTTACCCTCACCCGTCCCCTAATCTTAACACGTACGCTAACAATAACACGTACCCTAAAAAGTACGCTCACCCTAAAACGTTGTCGTACCCTAACCTGTACACTAAACCGTCCCCGTCCCCTAACCCTAAACCTAACCCTAACCCTAACCCTAACCCTAACCCTAACCCTTACCCGAAGCCTTACCCTCATCCGTCCCCTAATCCTAACCCGTACGCTAACACTAAACCGTACCCTTACACATACGCTCACCCTAAACCGTGGTCGTACCCTAACCTGTACCCTAAACCGTCCCCGTGCCCGTCCCCTAAACCTAAACCGAACCCTAACCCTAACCCTTACCCGAAGCCTTACCCTCACCCGTCCCCTAATCCTATCCCGTACGCTAACACTAACCCGTACCCTAACGCGTACGCTCAACCTAAACCGTTGTCGTACCCTAATCTGTACCCTAAACAGTCCCCATCCCCTAACCCTAACCCTAACACTAACCCTAACCCTAACCCTTACCCGAAGCCTTACCCTCACCCGTCCCCTAACCCTAACCCGTACGCTAACACTAAACCGTACCCTAACACGTACGCTCACCCTAAACCGTTGACGTACCCTAACCTGTTCCCGAAACCCTCCCCGTCCCCGTCCCCTAACCCTAACCCTAACCCTAACCCTTACCCGAAGCCTTACCCTCACCCGTCCTCTAATCCTAACCCGTACGCTCACACTAACCTGTACCCTAACACGTACGCTCACCCTATACCGTTGTCATACCCTAACCTGTACCCTAAACAGTCCCCGTCCCCTAACCCTAACCCTAACCCTAACCCTAACCCTAACCCTTACCCGAAGCCTTACCCTCACCCGTCCCCTAATCCTACCCCGTACGCTAACACTAACCCGTACCCTAACACGTACGCTCCCCTAAACCGTTGTCGTACCCTAACCTGTACCCTAAACCGTCCCCATCCCCTAACCCTAACCCTAACCCTAAACCTAACCCTAACCCTAACCCTTACCCGAAGCCTTACCCTCACCCGTCCCCTAATCCTAACCCGTACGCTAACACTAACCCGTACCCTAACACGTACGCTCACCCTAAATCGATGTCGTACCCTAACATGTACCCTAAACCGTCCCCGTCTCCTAACCCTAAACCTAACCCTAAACCTAACCCTAATCCTTACCCGAAGCCTTACCCTAACCCGTCCCCTAATCCTAACCCGTACGCTAACACTAACCCGTTCCCTAACACGTACGCTCACCCTAAACCGTTGTCGTACACTAACCTGAACCCTAAACCGTCCCCGTCACCTAACACTAACCCTAACCCTAACCCTAACCCTTACCTGAAGCCTTCCACTCACCCGTCCCCTAATCCTAACCCGTACGCTAACACTAACCCGTACCCTAACACGTACGCTCACCCTAAACAGTTGTTGTACCCTAACCTGTACCCTAAACCGTCCCCATCACCTAACCCTAACCCTACCCTAACCCTAACCCTAACCCTTAACCGAAGCCTTACCCTCACCCGTCCCCTAATCCTAACCCGTACGCTAAAACTAACCCGTACCCTAACACGTACACTACCCTAAACCGTTGTCGTAACCTAACCTGTACCCTAAACCGTCCCCGTCCCCTAAACCTAACCCTAAACCTAACCCTAACCCTTACCCGAAGCCTTACCCTCAACCGTCCCCTAATCCTAACCCGTATGCTAACACTAACCCGTACCCTAACACGTACGCTCACCATAAACTGTTGTCGTACACTAACCTGTACCCTAAACCGTCTCCGTGCCCGTCCCCTAACCCTAACCCTAACCCTAACCCTAACACTTACCCGAAGCCTTACACTCACCCGTCCCCTAATCCTAACCCGTACGCTAATACTAACCCGTACCCAGACACGTACGCTCACCCTAAACCGTTGTCGTACCCTAACCTGTACCCTAAACCGTCCCCGTCCCCTAACCCTAAACCTAACCCTAACCCTAACCCTAACCCTAATCCTAACCCTTACCCGAAGCCTTACCCTCATCCGTCCCCTAATCCTAACCCGTACGCTAACACTAAACCGTACACTAACACGTACGCTCACCCTAAACCGTGGTCGTACCCTAACCTGTACCCTAAACCGTCCCCGTGCCCGTCCCCTAAACCTAAACCGAACCCTAACCCTAACCCTTACCCGAAGCCTTACCCTCACCCGTCCCCTAATCCTATCCCGTACGCTAACACTAACCCGTACCCTAACACGTACTCTCAACCTAAACCGTTGTCGTACCCTAACCTGTACCCTAAACAGTCCCCGTCCCCTAACCCTAACCCTAACACTAACCCTAACCCTAACCCTTACCCGAAGCCTTACCCTCACCCGTCCCCTAATCCTAACCCGTACGCTAACACTAAACCGTACCCTAACACGTACGCTCACCCTAAACCGTTGACGTACACTAACCTGTACCCGAAACCCTCCCCGTCCCCGTCCCCGTCCCCTAACCCTAACCCTAACCCTTACCCGAAGCCTTACCCTCACCCGTCCTCTAATCCTAACCCGTAGGCTCACACTAACCTGTACCCTAACATGTACGCTCACCCTAAACCGTTGTCGTACCCTAACCTGTACCCTAAACCGTCCCCATCCCCTAACCCTAAACCTAACCCTAAACCTAACCCTAACCCTAACACTTACCCGAAGCCTTACCCTCACCCGTCCCCTAATCCTAACCCGTACGCTAACACTAACCCGTACCCTAACACGTACGCTCACCCTAAACCATTGTCGTACCCTAACCTGTACCCTAAACCGTCCCCGTCCCCTAACCCTAACCCTAACCCTAACCCTAACCCTAACACTTACCGGAAGCCTTACCCTCACACGTCTCCTAATCCTAACCCGTACGCTAACACTAACCTGTACCCTAACACGTACCCTCACCCTAAACCGTTGTCGTACCCTAACTTGTATCCTAAACCGTCCCCGTGCCCGTCCCCTAACCCTAACCCTAACCCTAACCCTAACCTTATCCCGAAGCCTTACCCTCACCCGTCCCCTAATCCTAACCCGTACGCTAACACTAACCCGTACCATAACACGTACACTCACCCTAAACCGTTGTCGTACCCTAACCTGTACCCTAAACCGTCCCCGTCCCCAAACCCTAACCCTAACCCTAACCCTAACCCTAACCCTAACCCTTACCCGAAGCCTTACCCTCACCCGTCCCCTAATGCTAACCCGTACGCTAACACTAACCCGTACCCTAACACGTACGCTCACCCTAAACCGTTGTCGTACCCTAACCTGTACCCTAACGGTCCCCGTCCCCTAACCCTAACCCTAAACCTAACCCTAACCCTAACCCTTACCCGAAGCCTTACCCTCACCCGTCCCCTAATCCTAACCAATACGCTAACAATAACCAGTACCCTAACACGTACGCTCACCTTAAAACGTTGTCGTACACTAACCTGTACCCTAAACCGTCCCCGTCCCCTAACCCTAACCCTAACCCTAACCCTAAACCTAACCCTTACCCGAAGCCTTACCCTCACCCGTCCCCTAATCCTAACCGGTACGCTAACACTAACCCGTACCTTAACACGTACGCTCACCCTAAACCGTTGTCGTACACTAACCTGTACCCTAAGCCGTCCCCGTCGCCTAACCCTAACCCTAAACCTAACCCTAACACGAACCCGTACCCGAAGCCTTACCCTCACCCGTCCCCTAATCCTAACCCGTACGCTAAAACTAACCCGTACCCTAACACGTACGCTCACCCTAAACCGTTGTCGTACCCTAACCTGTACCCTAAACCGTCCCCGTCCCCTAACCCTAACCTAAACCTAACCCTAACCCTAACCCTTACCCGAAGCCTTACCCTCACCCGTCCCCTAATCCTAACCCGTACGCTAAAACTAACCCGTACCCTAACACGTACGCTCCCCTAAACAGTTGTCGTACCCTAACCTGTACCCTAAACCGTCCCCGTCCCCTAAACCTAACCCTAACCCTAACCCTAACCCTTACCCGAAGCCTTACCCACACCCGTCCCCTAATCCTAACCCGTATGCTAACACTAACCCGTACCCTAACACGTACGCTAACCCTAAACCGTTGTCGTACCCTAACCTGTACCCTAAACCGTCCCCGTCCCCTAACCCTAAACCAAACCCTAACCCTAACCCTAACCCTTACCCGAAGCCTTACCCTCACCCGTCACCTAATCCTAACCTGTACGCTAACAATAACCCGTACCCTAACAAGTACGCTCAGCATAAAACGTTGTCGTACCCTAACCTGTACCCTAAACCGCCCCCGTCCCCTAACCATAACCCTAACCATAACCCTAACCCTAACCCTTACCCGAAGCCTTACCCTCACCCGTCCCCTAATCCTAATCCGTACGCTAACACTAACCCGTACCCTAACACGTACACTCACCCTAAACCGTTGTCGTACCCTAACCTGTACCCTAAACCGTCCCCGTGCCCGTCCCCTAAACCTAAACCGAACCCTAACCCTAACCCTTACCCGAAGCCTTACCCTCACCCGTCCCCTAATCCTATCCCGTACGCTAACACTAACCCGTACCCTAACACGTACGCTCACCCTAAACCGTTGTCGTACCCTAACCTGTACCCTAAACCGTCCCCGTCCTCTAACCCAACCCTAACCCTAACCCTAACCCTTACCCGAAGCCTTACCCTCACCCGTCCCCTAATCCTAACCCGTACGCTAACACTAACCCGTACCCTAACACGTACTCTCACCCTAAACCGTTGTCGTACCCTAACCTGTACCCTAAACCGTCCCCGTCCCCGAACCCTAACCCTAACCCTAACCCTAACCCTAACCCTTACCCGAAGCCTTACCCTCACCCGTCCCATAATCCTAACCCGTGCGCTAACACTAAAACATACCCTAAAACGTACACTCACCCTAAACCTTTGTCGTACCCTAACCTGTACCCTAAACAGTCACCGTCAACTAACCCTAACCCTAACACTAACACTAACCCTAACCCTTACCCGAAGTCTTACCCTCACCCGTCCCCTAATCCTAACCCGTACGCTAACACTAAACCGTACCCTAACATGTACGCTCACCCTAAACCGTTGACGTACCCTAACCTGTACCTGAAACCGTCCCCGTCCCCGTCCCCTAACCCTAACCCTAACCCTTACCTGAAGCCTTAACCTCACCCGTCCTCTAATCATAACCCGTACGCTAACACTAACCTGTACCCTAACACGTACGCTCACCCTAAACCGTTGTCATACCCTAACCTGTACCCTAAACAGTCCCCGTCCCCTAACCCTAACCCTAACCCTAAACCTAACCCTAACCCTTACCCGAAGCCTTACCCTCACCCGCCCCCTAATCGTAACCCGTACGCTAAAACTAACCCGTACCCTAACACGTACGCTCCCATAAACCGTTGTCGTACCCTAACCTGTACCCTAAACCGTCCCCATCCCCTAACCTTAACCCTAACCCTAAACCTAACCCTATCCCTAACCCTTACCCGAAGCCTTAACCTCACCCGTCCCCTAATCCTAACCCGTACGCTAACACTAACCCGTACCTTAACACTTAAGCTCACCCTAAACCGTTGTCGTACCCTAACCTGTACCCTAAACCGTCCCCGTCCCCTAACCCTAACCCTAACCCTAACCCTAACCCTTACCGGTAGCCTTACCCTCACACGTCTCCTAATCCTAACCCGTACGCTAACACTAACCCGTACCCTAACACGTACCCTCACCCTAAACCGTTGTCGTACCCTAACCTGTACCCTAAAGCGTCCCCGTGCCGTCCCCTAACCCTAACCCTAACCCTAACCCTAACCCTATCCCGAAGCCTTACCCTCACCCGTCCCCTAATCCTAACCCGTACGCTAACACTAACCCGTACCCTAACACGTACGCTCACCCTAAACCGTTGTCGTACCCTAACCTGTACCCTAAACCGTCCCCGTCCCCTAACCCTAACCCTAAGCCTAATCCTAACCCTAACCCTTACCCGAAGCCTTACCCACACCCGTCCCCTAACCCTAACCCTTACGCTAACACTAACCCGTACCCTAACACGTACGCTCACCCTAAACTGTTGTCGTCCCTAAACTGTACCCTAAACCGCCCCCGTCCCCTAACCCTAAACCTAACCCTAACCCTAACCCTACCCTTACCCGAAGGCTTACACTCACCCGTCCCCTAATCCTAACCCGTACGCTAAAACTAACCCATACCCTAACACGTACACTCACCCTAAACGGTTGTCGTACCCTAACCTGTACCCTAAACCGTCCCCGTCCCCTAACCCTAACCCTAACCCTAACCCTAACCCTTACCGGAAGCCTTACACTCACCCGTCCCCTAATCCTAACCCGTACGCTAACACTAACCCGTACCCTAACACGTACGCTCACCCTAAAACGTTGTCGTACCCTAACCTGTACCCTAAACCGTCCCCGTCCCCAAACCCTAATCCTAACCCTAACCCTAACCCTAACCCTTACCCGAAGCCTTACCCTTACCCGTCCCCTAATACTAACCCATACGCTAACACTAACCCGTACCCTAACACGTACGCTCATCCTAAACCGTTGTCGTACCCTAAATTGTACCCTAAACCATCCCCGTCTCCTAACCCTAACCCTCACCCTAACCCTAACCCTAACCCTTACCCGAAGCCTTACCCTCACCCGTCCCCTAATCCTAACCCGTACGCTAACACTAACCCGTACCTTAACACGTACACTCACCCTAAACCGTTGTCGTACCCTAACCTGTACCCTACACCGTCCCCATCGCCTAACCCTAACCCTAACCCTAACCCTAACCCGAACCCTTACCCGAAGCCTTACCCTCACCCGTCCCCTAATCCTAACCCGTACGCTAAAAGTAACCCGTACCCTAACACGTACGCTCACCCTAAAGCGTTGTCGTACCCTAACCTGTACCCTAAACCGTCCCCGTCCCCTAACCCTAACCCTAACCCTAACCCTAACCCTAAACCTTACACGAAGCCTTACCTTCACCCGTCCCCTAATCCTAACCCGTACGCTAACACTAACCCGTACCCTAACACGTACGCTCCCCTAAACCGTTGTCGTACCCTAACCTGTACCCTAAACCGTCCCCGTCCCCTAAACCTAACCCTAACCCTAACCCTAACCCTTACCCGAAGCCTTACCCTCACCCGTCCCCTAATCCTAACCCGTACGCTAACACTAACCCGTACCCTAACACGTACGCTCACCATAAACCGTTGTCGTACCCTAACCTGTACCCTATACCGTCCCCGTGCCCGTCCCCTAACCCTAACCTTAACCCTAACCCTAACCCTCACCCGAAGCCTTACCCTCACCCGTCCCTTAATCCTAACCCGTACGCTAACACTAACCCGTACCCTAACACGTACGCTCACCGTAAACCGTTGTCGTACCCTAAACTGTACCCTAAACCGTCCCCGTCCCCTAACCATAACCCTAACCCTAACCCTTACCCGAAGCCTTACCCTCACCCGTCCCCTAATCCTAACCCGTACGCTAACAATAACCCGTACCCTAACACGTACGCTCACCCTAAATCGTTGTCGTACCCTAACCTGTACCCTAAACCGTCCACGTCCTCTAACCCTAACCCTAACCCTTACCCGAAGCCTTACCCTCACCCGTCCCCTAATCCTAACCCGTACGCTAACACTAACCCGTACCCTAACACGTACGCTCACCCTAAACCGTTGTCGTACCCTAAACTGTACCCTAAACCGTCCCCGTCCCCTAACCCTAACCCTAACCCTAACCCCAACCCTAACCCTTACCCGAAGCCTAACCCTCACCCGTCCCATAATCCTAACCCGTGCGCTAACACTAAACCGTACCCTAAAACGTACGGTCACCCTAAACCTTTGTCGTACCCTAACCTGTACCCTAAACAGTCCCCGTCCCCTAACCCTAACCCTAACCCTAACACTAACCCTAACCCTTACCGAAGCCTTACCCTCACCCGTCCCCTAATCCTAACCCGTACGCTAACACTAAACCGTACCCTAACACGTACGCTCCCCTAAACCGTTATCGTACCCTAACCTGTACCCTAAACCGTCCCCGCCCCCTAACAATAACCCTAACCCTAACCCTTACCCGAAGCCTTACCCTCACCCCTCCCCTAATCCTTACCCGTACGCTAACACTAACCCGTATCCTAACACGTACGCTCACCCTAAACCGTTGACGTACCCTAACTTGTACCCTAAAGCGTCCCCATCCCCGTACCCTAACCCTAACCCTAACCCTAACCCTTACCCTCACCCGTCCCCTAATCCTAAACCGTACGCTAACAATAACCCATACCCTAACACGTACGCTCACCCTAAAACGTTGTCGTACCCTAACCTGTACCCTAACCCGTCCCCGTCCCCTAACCCTAACCCTAACCCTAACCCTAACACTTACCCCAAGCCTTACCCTCACCAGTCCCCTAATCCTAACCCGTACGCTAACAATAACCCGTACCCTAACACGTGCGCTCACCCTAAATCGTTGTCGTACCCTAACCTGTACCCTAACCCGTCCCCTTCCCCTAACCCTAACCCTAACCCTAACACTTACCCGAAGCCTTACACTGACCCGTTCCCTAATCCTAACCCGTACGCTAACCCTAACCCGTACCCTAACACATACGCTCACCCTAAACCGTTGACGTACCCTAACCTGTACCCTAAACCGTCCCCGTCCCCTAACCCTAACCCTAACCCTAACCCTTACACTTACCCGAAGCCTTACCCTCACCCGTCCCCTAATCCTAAACCGTACGCTAACACTAACACGTACCATAACACGTACGCTCACCCTAAACAGTTGTCGTACCCTAACCTGTACCCTAAACCTTCCCCGTCCCCGTCCCCTAACCCTAACCCTAACCCTAACCCTAACCCTTACCCGAAGCCTTACCCACACCCGTCTCCTAATCCTAACCCGTACGCTAACACTAACCCGTACCCTACCACGTACGCTCACCCTAAACCGTTGTCGTACCCTAACCTGTACCCTGAACCGTCCCTGTCCCCGTCCCCTAACCATAACAGTAAACCTAACCCTAACCCTTACCCGAAGCCTTACCCTCACCCGTGCCCTAATCCTAAACCGTACGCTAACACTATCCCGTACCCTAAC
Organism: Delphinapterus leucas; assembly: GCF_059928025.1. Classification (NCBI taxonomy): domain Eukaryota; kingdom Metazoa; phylum Chordata; class Mammalia; order Artiodactyla; family Monodontidae; genus Delphinapterus; species Delphinapterus leucas. Next base: position 29,963,759 of record NC_143130.1, read on the forward strand.
ACGTACGCTCACCCTAAACCGTTGTCGTACCCTAACCTGTACCCTAAACCGTCCCCGTCCCCTAACCCTAACCGTAACCCTAACCCTAACCCTTACCCGAAGCCTTACCCTCACCCGTCCCCTAATCCTAACCCGTACGCTAACACTAACCCTTACCCTAACACGTACGCTCACCCTAAATCGTTGTCATACCCTAACATGTACCCTAAACCGTCCCCGTCTCCTAACCCTAAACCTAACCCTAAACCTAACCCTAATCCTTACCCGAAGCCTTACCCTCACCCGTCCCCTAATCCTAACCCGTACGCTAACACTAACCCGTACCCTAACACGTACGCTCACCCTAAACCGTTGTCGTACACTAACCTGTATCCTAAACCGTCCCCGTCCCCTAACCCTAACCCTAACCCTAACCCTGACCCTACCTGAAGCCTTACCCTCACCCGTCCCCTAATCCTAACCCGTACGCTAACACTAACCCGTACCCTAACACGTACGCTCACCCTAAACCGTTGTCGTACCCTAACCTGTACCCTAAACCGTCCCCGTCACCTAACCCTAACCCTACCCTAACCCTAATCCTAACCCTTACCCGAAGCCTTACCCTCACCCGTCCCCTAATCCTAACCCGTACGCTAACACTAACCCGTACCCTAACACGTACGCTCACCCTACACCGTTGTCGTACCCTAACCTGTACCCTAAACCATCCCCGTCCCCTAACCCTAACCCTAACCCTAACCCTAACCCTTACCGGAAGCGTTACACTCACCCGTCCCCTAATCCTAACCCGTACGCTAACACTAACCCGTACCCTAACACGTACGCTCACCCTAAACCATTGTCGTACCCTAACCTGTACCCTAAACCGTCCCCGAGCCCGTCCCCTAACCCTAAAGCTAACCCTAAACCTAACCCTTACCCGAAGCCTTACCCTCACCTGTCCCCTAATCCTATCCCGTACGCTAACACTAACCCGTACCCTAACACGTACGCTCACCCTAAACCGTTGTCGTACCCTAAACTGTACCCTAAACCGTCCGCGTCCTCTAAACCTAACCCTAACCCTAACCCTAACCCTAACCCTTACCCGAAGCCTTACCCTCACCCGTCCCCTAATCCTAACCCGTACGCTAACACTAAGCCATACCCTAACACGTACGCTCACCCTAAACCGTTGTCGTACCCTAAACTGTACCCTAAACCGTCCCCGTCCCCTAACCCTAACTCTAACACTATCCCTAACCATAACCCTTACCCGAAGCCTTACCCTCACACGTCCCATAATCCTAACCCGTGCGCTAACACTAAACCGTACCCTAAAACGTACGCTCACCCTAAACCGTTGTCGTACCCTAACCTGTACCCTAAACAGTCCCCGTCCCCTAACCCTAACCCTAACCCTAACCCTAACCCTAAACCTTACCCGAAGCCTTACCCTCACCGGTCCCCTAATCCTAACCCGTACGCTAACACTAACCCGTACCCTAACACGTACGCTCCCCTAAACCGTTATCGTACCCTAACCTGTACCCTAAACCGTCCCCGCCCCCTAACAATAACCCTAACCCTAACCCTTACCCGAAGCATTACCCTCACCCGTCCCCTAATCCTAACCCGTACGCTAACACTAACCCGTATCCTAAAACGTACGCTCACCCTAAACCGTTGACGTACCCTAACCTGTACCCTAAACCGTCCCCGTCCCCTAACCCTAACCCTAACCCTAACCCTTACCCGAAGCCTTACCCTCACCCATCCCCTAATCCTAACCCGTACGCTAACAATAACCCGTACCCTAACATGTACGCTCACCCTAAAACGTTGTCGTACCCTAACCTGTACCCTAAACCGTCCCCGTCCTCTAACCCTAACCCTAACTCTAACCCTAACCCTAACCCTTACCCGAAGCCTTACCCTCACCCGTCCCCTAATCCTAACCCGTATGCTAACACTAACCCGTACCCTAACACGTACGCTCACCCTAAACGGTTGTCGTACCCTAACTTGTACCCTAAACCGTCCCCGTCCCCTAACCCTAACCCTAACCCTGACCAGAAGACTTACACTCACCCGTCCCCTAATCCTAACCCGTACGCTAACACTAACCCATACCCTAACACGTACGCTCACCCTAAACCGTTGTCGTAACCTAACCTGTACCCTAAACCTTCACCGTCCCCAAACCCTAACCCTAACCCTAACCCTAACCCTAACCCTTACCCGAAGCCTTACCCTCACCCGTCCCCTAATCCTAACCCGTACGCTAACACTAACCCGTACCCTATCACGTATGCTCACCCTAAACGGTTGTCGTACCCTAACCTGTACCCTAAACCATCCCCGTCCCCTATCCCTAACCCTAACCCTAACCCTAACCCTAACCCTTACTTGAAGCCTTACCCTCAGCCGTCCCCTAATCCTAACACGTACGCTAACACTAACCTGTACCCTAACACGTACGCTCACCCTAAACCGTTGTCGAACCCTAACCTGTACCCTAAACCGTCCCCATCCCCTAACCCTAACCCTAACCCTAACCCTAACCCTAACCTTTACCCGAAGCCTTACCCTCACCCGTCCCCTAATCCTAACCCGTACGCTAACACTAACCCGTACCTTAACACATACGCTCACCCTAAACCGTTGTCGTACCCTAACCTGTACCCTAAACCGTCCCCTTCGCCTAACCCTAACCCTAACCCTAACCCTAACCCGAACCCTTACCCGAAGCCTTACCCTCACCCGTCCCCTAATCCTAACCCGTACGCTAAATCTAACCCGTACCCTAACATGTACGCTCACCCTAAACCGTTGTCGTACAATAACCTGTACCCTAAACCGTCCCCGTCCCCTAACCCTAACCCTAACCCTAACCCTAACCCTAACACTTACCCAAAGCCTTACCCTCACCCGTCCCCTAATCCTAACCCGTACGCTAACACTAACCCGTGCCCAAAAACGTACGCTCCCCTAAACCGTTGTCATACCCTAACCTGTACCCTAAACCGTCCCCGTCCCCTAAACCTAACCCTAACCCTAACCCTAACCCTTACCCGAAGCCTTACCCTCACCCGTCCCCTAATCCTAACCCGTACGCTAACACTAACCCGTACCTTAACACGTAGGCTCACCCTAAACAGTTGTCGTACCCTAACCTGTACCCTAAACCGTCCCCGTCCCCTAACCCTAACCCTAAACCTAACCCTAACCCTTACCCGAAGCCTTACACTCACCCGTCCCCTAATCTTAACCTGTACGCAAACAATAACCCGTACCCTAACACGTAAGCTCATCCTAAACGGTTGTCGTACCCTAACCTGTACCCTAAACCGTCCCCGTCCCCTAACCCTAACCCTAACCCTAACCCTAACCCAACCCTAACCCTAACCCTTACCCGAAGCCTTACCCTCACCCGTCCCCTAATCCTAACCCGTATGCTAACACTAACCCGTAACCTAACACGTGCGCTCACCCTAAACCGTTGTCGTACCCTAACCTGTACCTTAAACCGTCCCCGTGCCCGTCCCCTAACCCTAAACCTAACCCTAACCCTAACCCTTACCCGAAGCCTTACCCTCACCCGTCCCCTAATCCTAACCCGAACGCTAACAATAACCCGTACCCTAACAATTACGCTCACCCTAAAACGTTGTCGTACCCTAACCTGTACCCTAAACCGTCCCCGTCCTCTAACCCTAACCCTAACCCTAAACCTAACCCTTACCCGAAGCCTTACCCTCACCCGTCCCCTAATCCTAACCCGTACGCTAACACTAACCCGTACCCTAACACGTACTCTCACCCTAAACCATTGTCGTACCCTAACCTGTACCCTAAACCGTCCCCGTCCCCGAACCTTCAACCCTAACCCTAACCCTAACCCTAAACCTTACCCGAAGCCTTAACCTCACCCGTCCCATAATCCTAACCCGTGCGCTAACACTAAAACATACCCTAAAACGTACACTCACCCTAAACCGTTGTCGTACCCTAACCTGTACCCTAAACAGTCACCGTCCCCTAACCGTAACCCTAACACTAACCCTAACCCTAACCCTTATCCGAAGTCTTACCCTCACCCGTCCCCTAATCCTAACCCGTACGCTAACACTAAACCGTACCCTAACACGTACGCTCACCCTAAACCGTTAACGTACCCTAACCTGTACCCGAAACCGTCCCCGTCCCCGTCCCCTAACCCTAACCATAACCCTAACCCTTACCTGAAGCCTTACCCTCACCCGTCCTCTAATCCTAACCCGTACGCTAACACTAACCTGTACCCTAACACGTACGATCACCCTAAACCGTTGTCGTACCCTAACCTGTACCCTAAACAGTCCCCGTCCCCTAACCCTAACCCTAACCCTAAACCTAACCCTAACCCTTACCCGAAGCCTTACCCTCACCCGTCCCCTAATCCTAACCCGTACGCTAACACTAACCCGTACCCTAACACGTACGCTCCCCTAAACCGTTATCGTACCCTAACCTGTACCCTAAACCGTCCCCGCCCCCTAACAATAACCCTAACCCTAACCCTTACCCGAAGCATTACCCTCACCCGTCCCCTAATCCTAACCCGTACGCTAACACTAACCCGTATCCTAACACGTACGCTCACCCTAAACCCTTGACGTACCCTAACCTGTACCCTAAACCGTCCCCGTCCCCGTCCCCTAACCCTAACTCTAACCCTAAACCTTACCAGAAGCCTTACCCTCACCCGTCCCCTAATCCTAACCCGTACGCTAACACTAACCCGTACCCTAACACGTACGCTCAACCTAAACCGTAGTCGTACCCCAACCTGTACCCTAAACCGTCCCCGTCCCCTAACCCTAACCCTAACCCTAACCCTAACACTTACCCGAAGCCTTACCCTCACCCGTCCCCTAATCCTAACCCGAACGCTAACAATAACACGAACCCTAACAAGTACGCTCACCCTAAAACGTTGTCGTACCCTAACCTGTACCCTAAACCGTCCCCGTCCTCTAACCCTAACCCTAACCCTAACCCTAACCCTTACCCGAAGCCTTACCCTCACCCGTCCCCTAATCCTAACCCGTACGCTAACACTAACCCGTACCCTAACACGTACTCTCACCCTAAACCGTTGTCGTACCCTAACCTGTACCCTAAACCGTCCCCGTCCCCGAACCTTCAACCCTAACCCTAACCCTAACCCTAACCCTTACCCGAAGCCTTAACCTCACCTGTCCCATAATCCTAACCCGTGCGCTAACACTAAAACATACCCTAAAACGTACACTCACCCTAAACCGTTGTCGAACCCTAACCTGTACCCTAAACAGTCACCGTCCCCTAACCCTAACCCTAACACTAACCCTAACCCTAACCCTTACCCGAAGTCTTACCCTCACCCGTCCCCTAATCCTAACCCGTACGCTAACACTAAACCGTACCCTAACACGTACGCTCACCCTAAACCGTTGACGTACCCTAACCTGTACCCGAAACCGTCCCCGTCCCCGTCCCCTAACCCTAACCATAACCCTAACCCTTACCTGAAGCCTTACCCTCACCCGTCCTCTAATCCTAACCCGTACGCTAACACTAACCTGTACCCTAACACGTACGCTCACCCTAAACCGTTGTCGTACCCTAACCTGTACCCTAAACAGTCCCCGTCCCCTAACCCTAACCCTAACCCTAAACCTAACCCTAACCCTTACCCGAAGCCTTAACCTCACCCGTCCCCTAATCCTAACCCGTACGCTAACACTAACCCGTACCCTAACACGTATGCTCCCCTAAACCGTTGTCGTACCCTAACCTGTACCCTAAACCGTCCCCATCCCCTAACCCTAACCCTAACCCTAAACCTAACCCTAACCCTAACCCTTACCCGAAGCCTTACCCTCACCCGTCCCCTAATCCTAACCCGTACGCTAACACTAACCTGTACCCTAACACGTACGCTCACCATAAACCGTTGTCGTACCCTAACCTGTACCCTAAACCGTCCCCGTGCCCGTCCCCTAACCCTAACCCTAACCCTAACCCTAACCCTCACCCGAAGCCTTACCCTCACCCGTCCCCTAATCCTAACACGTACGCTAACACTAACCCGTACCCTAACACGTACGCTCACCGTAAACCGTTGTCGTACCCTAACCTGTACCCTAAACCGTCCCCGTCCCCTAACCCTAACCCTAACACTTACCCGAAGCCTTACCCTCACCCGTCCCCTAATCCTAACCCGTACGCTAACAATAACCCATACCCTAACACGTACGCTCACCCTAAACCGTTGTCGTACCCTAACCTGTACCCTAAACCGTCCCCGTCCCCTAACCCTAACCCTAACCCTAACCCTAACCCTAACCCTTACCCGAAGCCTTGCCCTCACCCGTCCCCTAATCCTAACCCGTACCCTAACACGTACGCTCCCCTAAACCGTTGTCGTACCCTAACCTGTACCCTAAACCGTCCCCGTCCCCTAACCCTAACCCTAACCCTAACCCTAACCCTAACCCTAACACTTACCCGAAGCCTTACCCTCACCCGTCCCCTAATCATAACCCGTACGCTAACACTAACCCGTACCCTAACACGTACGCTCACCCTAAACCGTTGTCGTACCCTAACCTGTACTCTAAACCGTCCCCGTACCCGTCACCTAACCCTAAACCGAACCCTAACCCTAATCCTTACCCGAAGCCTTACCCTCACCCGTCCCCTAATCCTATCCCGTACGCTAACACTAACCCGTACCCTAACATGTACGCTCACCCTAAACCATTGTCGTACCCTAACCTGTACCCTAAACCGTCCCCGTCCTCTAACCCTAACCCTAAATCTAACCCTAACCCTAACCCTTACCCGAAGCCTTACCCTCACCCGTCCCCTAATCCTAACCCGTATGCTAACACTAACCCGTACCCTAACACGTACGCTCACCCTAAACGGTTGTCGTACCCTAACTTGTACCCTAAACCGTCCCCGTCCCCTAACCCTAACCCTAACCCTGACCGGAAGACTTACACTCACCCGTCCCCTAATCCTAACCCGTACGCTAACACTAACCCATACCCTAACACGTACGCTCACCCTAAACCGTTGTCGTAACCTAACCTGTACCCTAAACCTTCACCGTCCCCAAACCCTAACCCTAACCCTAACCCTAACCCTAACCCTTACCCGAAGCCTTACCCTCACCCGTCCCCTAATCCTAACCCGTACGCTAACACTAACCCGTACCCTATCACGTATGCTCACCCTAAACGGTTGTCGTACCCTAACCTGTACCCTAAACCATCCCCGTCCCCTATCCCTAACCCTAACCCTAACCCTAACCCTAACCCTTACTTGAAGCCTTACCCTCAGCCGTCCCCTAATCCTAACACGTACGCTAACACTAACCTGTACCCTAACACGTACGCTCACCCTAAACCGTTGTCGAACCCTAACCTGTACCCTAAACCGTCCCCATCCCCTAACCCTAACCCTAACCCTAACCCTAACCCTAACCTTTACCCGAAGCCTTACCCTCACCCGTCCCCTAATCCTAACCCGTACGCTAACACTAACCCGTACCTTAACACATACGCTCACCCTAAACCGTTGTCGTACCCTAACCTGTACCCTAAACCGTCCCCGTCGCCTAACCCTAACCCTAACCCTAACCCTAACCCGAACCCTTACCCGAAGCCTTACCCTCACCCGTCCCCTAATCCTAACCCGTACGCTAAATCTAACCCGTACCCTAACATGTACGCTCACCCTAAACCGTTGTCGTACAATAACCTGTACCCTAAACCGTCCCCGTCCCCTAACCCTAACCCTAACCCTAACCCTAACCCTAACACTTACCCAAAGCCTTACCCTCACCCGTCCCCTAATCCTAACCCGTACGCTAACACTAACCCGTGCCCAAAAACGTACGCTCCCCTAAACCGTTGTCATACCCTAACCTGTACCCTAAACCGTCCCCGTCCCCTAAACCTAACCCTAACCCTAACCCTAACCCTTACCCGAAGCCTTACCCTCACCCGTCCCCTAATCCTAACCCGTACGCTAACACTAACCCGTACCTTAACACGTAGGCTCACCCTAAACAGTTGTCGTACCCTAACCTGTACCCTAAACCGTCCCCGTCCCCTAACCCTAACCCTAAACCTAACCCTAACCCTTACCCGAAGCCTTACACTCACCCGTCCCCTAATCTTAACCTGTACGCAAACAATAACCCGTACCCTAACACGTAAGCTCATCCTAAACGGTTGTCGTACCCTAACCTGTACCCTAAACCGTCCCCGTCCCCTAACCCTAACCCTAACCCTAACCCTAACCCAACCCTAACCCTAACCCTTACCCGAAGCCTTACCCTCACCCGTCCCCTAATCCTAACCCGTATGCTAACACTAACCCGTAACCTAACACGTGCGCTCACCCTAAACCGTTGTCGTACCCTAACCTGTACCTTAAACCGTCCCCGTGCCCGTCCCCTAACCCTAAACCTAACCCTAACCCTAACCCTTACCCGAAGCCTTACCCTCACCCGTCCCCTAATCCTATCCCGTACGCTAACACTAACCCGTACCCTAACACGTACGCTCACCCTAAACAGTTGTCGTAACCTAACCTGTACCCTAAACCGTCCCCGTCCTCTAACCCTAACCCTAACCCTAACCCTAACCCTAAACCTTACCCGAAGCCTTACCCTCACCCGTTCCCTAATCCTAACCCGTACGCTAACACTAACCCGTACCCTAACACGTACGCTCACCCTAAACCGTTGTCGTACCCTAAACTGTACCCTAAACCGTCCCCGTCCCCTAACCCTAACCCTAACCCTAACCCTAACCCTAACCCTTACCCGAAGCCTTACCCTCACACGTCCCATAATCCTAACCGGTGCGCTAACACTAAACCGTACCCTAAAACGTACGCTCACCCTAAACCATTGACGTACCCTAACCTATACCCTAAACAGTCCCCGTCCCCTAACCCTAACCCTAACCCTAACCCTAACCCTAACACTTACCCGAAGCCTTACCCTCACCCGTCCCCTAATCCTAACCCGTACGCTAACACTAACCCGTACCCTAACACGTACGCTCACCCTAAACCGTTGACGTACCCTAACCTGTACCCTAAACCGTTCCCGTCCCCGTCCCCTAACCCTAACCCTAACCCTAACCCTTACCCGAAACCTTACCCTCACCCGTCCCCTAATCCTAACCCGTACGCTAACCCTAACACGTACCCTAACACGTACGGTCACCCTAAACCGTTTTCGTACCCTAACCTGTACCCTAAACCGTCCCCGTCCCCGTCCCCTAACCCTAACCCTAACCTTAACCCTAACCCTTACCCGAAGCCTTACCCTCACCCGTCCCCTAATCCTAACCCGTACGCTAACACTAACCCGTACCCTAACACGTACGCTCCCCTAAACCGTTGTCGTACCCTAACCTGTACCCTAAACCGTCCCCATCCCCTAATCCTAACCCTAACCCTAAAACTATCCCTAACCCTAACACTTACCCGAAGCCTTACCCTCACCCGTCCCCTAATCCTAAACCGTACGCTAACACTAACCCGTACCCTAACACGTACGCTCACCCTAAACCGTTGTCGTACCCTAACCTGTACCCTAAACCGTCCCCGTCCCCGTCCCCTAACCCTAACCCTAACCCTAACCCTTACCCAAAGCCTTACACTCACCCGGCCCCTAATCCTAACCCATACGCTAACACTAACCCGTACCCTAACACGTATGCTCACCCTAAACCGTTGTCGTACCCTAACCTGTACCCTAAACCGTCCCTGTCCCCTAACCCTAACCCTAACCCTAACCCTAACCCTTACCCGAAGCCTTACCCTCACCCGTCCTCTAATCCTAACCTGTACGCTAACACTAACACGTACCCTAACACGTACGCTCACCCTTAACCGTTGTCGTACCCTAACCTGTACCCTAAACCGTCCCTGTCCCCGTCCCCTAACCATAACCCTAACCCTAACCCTAACCCTTACCCGAAGCCTTACCCTCACCCGTGCCCTAATCCTAAACCGTACGCTAACACTAACCCGTACCCTAACACGTACGCTCACCCTAAACCGTTGTCGTACCCTAACCTGTACCCTAAACCGTCCCCGTCCCCTAACCCTAACCGTAACCCTAACCCTAACCCTTACCCGAAGCCTTACCCTCACCCGTCCCTAATCCTAACCCATACGCTAACACTAACCCGTACCCTAACACGTACGCTCACCCTAAATCGTTGTCGTACCCTAACATGTACCCTAAACCGTCCCCGTCTCCTAACCCTAAACCTAACCCTAAACCTAACCCTAATCCTTACCCGAAGCCTTACCCTCACCCGTCCCCTAATCCTAACCCGTACGCTAACACTAACCCGTACCCTAACAAGTACGCTCACCCTAAACCGTTGTCGTACACTAATCTGTACCCTAAACCGTCCCCGTCCCCTAACCCTAACCCTAAACCTAACCCTAACCCTAACCCTTACCTGAAGCCTTACCCTCACCCGTCCCCGAATCCTAAACCGTACGCTAACACTAACCCGTACCCTAACAAGTACGCTCACCCTAAACCGTTGTCGTACCCTAACCTGTACCCTAAACCGTCCCCGTCACCTAACCCTAACCCTACCCTAACCCTAACCCTAACCCTTACCCGAAGCCTTACCCTCACCCGTCCCCTAATTCTAACCCGTACGCTAACACTAACCTGTACCCTAACACGTACGCTCACCCTAAACCGTTGTTGTACCCTAACCTGTACCCTAAACCGTCCCTGTGCCCGTTCCCTAACCCTAACCCTAACCCTAACCCTAACCCTAACCCTATCCCGAAATCTTACCCTCACCCGTCCCCTAATCCTAACCCGTACGCTAACACTAACCCGTACCCTAACACGTACGCTCACCCTAAGCCGTTGTCGTACCCTAACCTGTACCCTAAACCGTCCCCGTCCCCGAACCCTAACCCTAACCCTAACCCTAACCCTAACACTTACCCGAAGCCTTACACTCACCCGTCCCCTAATCCTCACCCGTACGCTAACACTAACCCGCACCTTAACACGTACGCTCACCCTAAACCATTGTCGCACACTAACCTGTACCCTAACCCGTCCCCGTCCCCTAACCCTAACCCTAACCCTATCCCTAACCCTAACCCTTACCCGAAGCATAACCCTCACCTGTCCCCTAATACTAACCCGTACGCTAACACTAACCCGTACCCTAAAACTTACGCTCACACTAAACCGTTGTCGTACCCTAACCTGTACCCTGAACCGTCCCCGTCCCCTAACCCTAAACCTAAACCTAACCCTAACCCTAACCCTTACCCGAAGCCTTACCCTCACCCGTCCCCTAATCCTAACCTGTACACTAACACTAACCCGTACCCTAACACGTACGTTCACCCTAAATCGTTGTCGTACCCTAACCTGTACCCTAAACCTTCCCCGTCCCCTAACCCTAACCCTAACCCTAACCCTAACCCTAACCCTTACCCGAAGCCTTACCCTAACCCGTCCCCTAATCCTAAACCGTACGCTAACACTAACACGTACCCTAACACGTACGCTCACCCAAAACCGTTGTCGTACCCAAACCTGTACCCTAAACCGTCCCCGTCCCCTAACCCTAACCCTAACCCTAACCCTAACCCTTACCCGAATGCTTACCCTTACCGGTCCCTTAATCCTAACCCGTATGCTAACACTAAACCGTACCCTAACACGTACGCTCACCCTAAACCGTTGTCGTACCCTAACCTGTACCCTAAACCGTCCCCGTCCCCTAACCCTAACCCTAACACTAACCCTAACCCTAATCCTTACCCGAAGCCTTACACTCACCCGTCCCCTAATCCTAACCCATACGCTAACACTAACCCGTACCCTAACACTTACGCTCACCCTAATCCGTTGTCGTACCCTAACCTGTACCCTAAACCGTCCCCGTCCCGTAACCCTAACCCTAACCCTAACCCTAACCCTTACCCGAAGCATTACCCTCACCCTTCCCCTAATCCTAACCCGTGCGCTAACACTAACCCGTACCCTAACATGTACGCTCACCCTAAACAATTGTCGTACCCTAACATGTACCCTAAACCGTCCCCGTACCCTAACCCTAACCCTAAACCTAACCCAAACCCTAACCCTTACCCGAAGCCTTACCCTCACCCGTCCCCTAATCCTAACCCATACGCTAACACTAACCCGTACCTTAACACGTACGCTCACCCTAAACCGTTGATGTACCCTAACCTGTACCCTAAACCGTCCCCGTCCCCGTCCCCTAACCCTAAACCTAAACCTAAGCCTAACCCTTACCCGAAGCCTTATCCTCACCCGTCCCATAATCGTAACCTGTACGCTAACACTAACCCGTACCCTAACACGGACGCTCACCCTAAACCGTTGTCGTACCCAAACCTGTACCCTAAACCGTCCCCGTCTCCGTCCCCTAACCCTAACCCTAACACTAACCCTAACCCTTACCCGAAGCCTTACCCTCACCCGTCACCTAATCCTAACCCGTTCGCTAACGCTAACCCGTACCCTAACACGTACACTCACTCTAAACCGTTGTCGTACCCTAACTTGTACCCTAAACCGTCCCCGTCCGCTAACCCTAACCATAACCATAACCCTAACCCTTACCCGAAGCCTTACCCTCACCCGTCTCCTAATCCTAACACGTACGCTAACACTAACCCGTACCCTAACACGTACGCTCAGCCTAAACCGTTGTCGTACCCTAACCTGTACCCTAAACCGTCCCCGTCCCCGTCCCCTAACCCTAACCCTAACCCTAACCCTTACCCGAAGCCTTACCCTCACCCGTCCCCTAATCCTAACCCGTACGCTAACACTAACCCGTACCCTAACACGTACGCTCACCCTAAACCGTTGTCGTACCCTAACCTGTACCCTAAACCGTCCCCGTCCCCTAACCCTAACCCTAAACCTAAACCTAACCCTTACCCGAAGCCTTACCCTCACCGGTCCCCTAATCCTAACCCGTACGCTAACACTAACCCATACCCTAACACGTACGCTCACCCTAAACCGTTCTCGTACCCTAACCTGTATCCTAAACCGTCTCCGTCCCTTAACCCTCACCCTTACCCTAACCCTAACCCTTACCCGAAGCCTTACACTCAACCGTCCCCTAATCCTAAGCCGTACGCTAACACTAAACCATACCCTATCACGTAAGCTCACCCTAAACCGTTGTCGTACCCTAACCTGTACCCTAAACCGTCCCCTTCCCCTAACCCTAACCCTAACCCTAACCCTAACCCTAACGCTTACCCAAAGCCTTACCCTCACCCGTCCCCTAATCCTAACCCGTACGCTAACACTAACCCATACCCTAACACGTACGCTCACCCTAAACCGTTGTCATACCCTAACCTGTACCCTAAACCGTCCCCGTCCCCTAACCCTAACCCTAACCCTAACCCTAACCCTAAACCTTACCCGAAGCCTTACACTCACCCGTCCCCTAATCCTAACCCGTACACTAACACTAACCCGTACCCTAACACGTACGCTCACCCTCAACTGTTTCGTACCCTAACCTGTACCCTAAACCGTCCCCGTCCCCTAACTCTAACCCTCACCCTAGCCCTAACCCTTACCCGAAGCCTTACCCTCACCCGTCCCGTATTCCTAAACGTACGCTAACACTAACCCATACCCTAACACGTACGCTCACCCTAAACCGTTGTCGTACCCTAACCTGTACCTTAAACCGTCCCCGTCCACGTCCCCTAACCCTAACCCTAACCCTAACCCTTACTCGAAGCCTTACCCTCACCCGTCCCCTAATCCTAACCCGTACGCTAACACTAAACCGTACCCTAACACGTACGCTCACCCTAATCCGTTGTCGTACACTAACCTGTACCCTAAACCGTCCCTGTCCCCATCCCCTAACCCTAACCCTAACCCTAACCCTAACCCTAACCCTTACCCGAAGCCTTAACCTCACCCGTCCCCTAATCCTAACCCGTACGCTAACACTAACCCATACCCTAACACGTACGCTCACCCTAAACCGTTGTCGTACCCTAACCTGTACCCTAAACCGTCCCCGTCGCCTAACCCTAACCTTAACCCTAACCCTAACCCGATCCGTTACCCGAAGCCTTACACTCACCCGTCCCCTAATCCTAACCCGTACGCTAAAACTAACCCGTACCCTAACACATACGCTCACCCTAAACCGTTGTCGTACCCTAACCTGTACCCTAAACCGTCCCCGTCCCCGTCCCCTAACCCTAACCCTAACCCTAACCCTAACCCTTACCCGAAGCCTTACCCTCACCCGTCCCCTAATCCTAACCCGTACGCTAACACTAACCCGTGCCCTAAAACGTACGCTCCCCTAAACCGTTGTTGTACCCTAACCTGTACCCTAAACTGTCCCCGTCCCCTAAACCTAACCCTAACCCTAACCCTAACCCTAAACCTTACCCGAAGCCTTACAATCACCCGTCCCCTAATCCTAACCCGTACACTAACACTAACCCGTACCCTAACACGTACGCTCACCCTCAACTGTTTCGTACCCTAACCTGTACCCTAAACCGTCCCCGTCCCCTAACTTGACCCTCAACCTAGCCCTAACCCTTACCCGAAGCCTTACCCTCACCCGTCCCGTATTCCTAAACGTACGCTAACACTAACCCATACCCTAACACGTACGCTCACCCTAAACCGTTGTCGTACCCTAACATGTACCCTAAACCGTCCCCGTCTCCTAACCCTAAACCTAACCCTAAACCTAACCCTAATCCTTACCCGAAGCCTTACCCTCACCCGTCCCCTAATCCTAACCCGTACGCTAACACTAACCCGTACCCTAACAAGTACGCTCACCCTAAACCGTTGTCGTACACTAATCTGTACCCTAAACCGTCCCCGTCCCCTAACCCTAACCCTAACCCTAACCCTAACCCTAACCCTTACCTGAAGCCTTACCCTCACCCGTCCCCGAATCCTAAACCGTACGCTAACACTAACCCGTACCCTAACAAGTACGCTCACCCTAAACCGTTGTCGTACCCTAACCTGTACCCTAAACCGTCCCCGTGCCCGTCCCCTAACCCTAAACCTAACCCTAACCCTAACCCTTACCCGAAGCCTTACCCTCACCCGACTCCTAATCCTATCCCGTACGCTAACACTAACCCGTACCCTAACACGTACGCTCACCCTAAACCGTTGTCGTACCCTAACCTGTACCCTAAACCGTCCCCGTCCTCTAACCCTAACCCTAACCCTAACCCTAACCCTAACCCTTACCCGAAGCCTTACCCTCACCCGTCCCCTAATCCTAACCCGTACTCTAACAGTAACCCGTACCCTAACACGTACGCTCACCCTAAACCGTTGTCGTACCCTAAACTGTACCCTAAACCGTCCCCGTCCACTAACCCTAACCCTAACCCTAACCCTAACCCTAATCCTTACCCGAAGCCTTACCGTCACCAGTCCCATAATCCTAACCCGTGCGCTAACACTAAACCATACCCTAAAACGTACGCTCACCCTAAACCGTTGTCGTACCCTAACCTGTACCCTAAACAGTCCCCGTCCCCTAACCCTAACCCTAACCCTAACCCTAACCCTTACCCGAAGCCTTACCCTCACCCGTCCCCTAATCCTAACCCGTACGCTAACACTAACCCGTACCCTAACACGTACGCTGACCCTAAACCGTTGTCGTAACCTAACCTGTACCCAAAACCGTCCCCGTCCCCGTCCCGTAACCCTAACCCTAACCCTAACCCTTACCCGAAACCTTACCCTCACCCGTCCCCTAATCCTAACCCGTACGCTAACACTAACCCGTACCCTAACACGTACGCTCACCCTAAACCGTTGTCATACCCTAACCTGTACCCTAATACGTCCCCGTCCCCTAACCCTAACCCTAACCCTAACCCTAACCCTTACCCGAAGCCTTACCCTCACCCGTCCCCTAATCCTAACCCGTACGCTAACACTAACCCGTACCCTAACACGTACGCTCCCCTAAACCGTTGTCGTACCCTAACCTGTACCCTAAACCGTCCCCGTGCCCGTCCCCTAACCCTAAAGCTAACACTAACCCTAAACCTTACCCGAAGCCTTACCCTCACCCGTCCCCTAATCCTATCCCGTACGCTAACACTAACCCGTACCCTAACACGTACGCTCACCCTAAACTGTTGTCGTACACGAACCTGTACCCTAAACCGTCCGCGTCCTCTAAACCTAACCCTAACCCTAACCCTAACCCTAACCCTTACCCGAAGCCTTACCCTCACCCGTCCCCTAATCCTAACCCGTACGCTAACACAAACCCGTACCCTAAAACGTACGCTCACCCTAAACCGTTGTCGTACCCTAAACTGTACCCTAAACCGTCCCCGTACCCTAACCCTAACCCTAACCCTAACCCTAACCCTAACCCTTACCCGAAGCCTTACCCTCACCCGTCCCCTAATCCTAACCCATACGCTAAAACTAACCCGTACCCTAACACGTACGCTCACCCTAAACCGTTGTCGTACCGTAACCTGTACCCTAAACCGTCCCCGTCCCCTAACCCTAACCCTAACCCTAACCCTAACCCTAACCCTTACCCGAAGCCTTACACTCACCCGTCCCCTAATACTAACCCGTACGCTAACACTAACCCGTACCTCAACACGTACGCTCACCCTAAACCGTTGTCGTACCCTAACCTGTACCCTAAGCCGTCCCCGTCGCCTAACCCTAACCCTAACCCTAACCCTAACACGAACCCTTACCTGAAGTCTTACCCTCACCCGTCCCCTAATCCTAACCCGTACGGTAAAACTAACCCGTACCCTAACACTTACGCGCACCCTAAACCGTTGTCGTACCCTAACCTGTACCCTAAACCGTCCCCGTCCCCTAAACCTAACCCTAACCCTAACCCTTACCCGAAGCCTTACCCTCACCCGTCCCCTAATACTAACCCGTATGCTAACAGTAACACGTACCCTAACAGGTACGCTCACCATAA
This sequence comes from Delphinapterus leucas, assembly GCF_059928025.1. NCBI lineage: Eukaryota > Metazoa > Chordata > Mammalia > Artiodactyla > Monodontidae > Delphinapterus > Delphinapterus leucas. The sequence continues at coordinate 29,980,822 of NC_143130.1, forward strand.
ACCGTTGTCGTACCCTAACCTGTACCCTAAACCGTCCCCGTGCCCGTCCCCTAACCCTAACCCTAACCCTAACCCTTACCCGAAGCCTTACCCTCACCCGTCCCCTAATCCTAAACCGTACGCTAATACTAACACGTACCCTAACACGTACGCTCACCCTAAACAGTTGTCGTACCCTAACCTGTACCCTAAACCGTCCCCGTCCCCTAACCCTAAACCTAACCCTAACCCTAACCCTAACCCTTACCCGAAGCCTTACCCTCACCCGTCCCCTAATCCTAACCCGTACGCTAACACTAACCCGTACCCTAACACGTACGCTCACCCTAAACGGTTGTCGTACCCTAACTTGTACCCTAAACCGTCCCCGTCCCCTAACCCTAACCCTAACCCTTACCGGAAGCCTTACACTCACCCGTCCCCTAATCCTAACCCGTACGCTAACAGTAACCCGTACCCTAACACGTACGCTCACCCTAAACCGTTGTCGTACCCTAACCCGTACCCTAAACCGTCCCCGTCCCCAAACCCTAAACCTAACCATAACCCTAACCCTAACCCTTACCCGAAGCCTTACCCTCACCCGTCCCCTAATCCTAACCCTTACGCTAACACTAACCCGTACCCTAACAGGTATGCTCACCCTAAACCGTTGTCGTACCCTAAGCTGTACCCTAAACCATCCCCGTCCCCTATCCCTAACCCTAACCCTAACCCTAACCCTAACCCTTACCCGAAGCCTTACCCTCACCCATCCCCTAATCCTAACCCGTACGCTAACACTAACCCGTACCCTAACACGTACGCTCACCCTAAACCGTTGTCGTACTCTAACCTGTACCCTAAACCGTCCCCGTCCCCTAACCCTTACCCTAACCCTAACCCTAACCCTAACCTTTACCCGAAGCCTTACCCTCACCCGTCCCCTAATCCTAACCAGTACGCTAACACTAACCCGTACCTTAACACATACGCTCACCCTAAACCGTAGTCGTACCCTAACCTGTACCCTAAACCGTCCCCGTCGCCTAACCCTAACCCTAACCCTAACCCTAACCCGAACCCTTACCCGAAGCCTTACCCTCACCCGTCCCCTAATCCTAACCCGTACGCTAAATCTAACCCGTACCCTAACACGTACGCTCACCCTAAACTGTTGTCGTACCCTAACCTGTACCCAAAACCGTCCCCGTCCCCTAACCCTAACCCTAACCCTAACCCTAACCCTTACCCGAAGCCTTACCCTCACCCGTCCCCTAATCCTAACCCGTACGCTAACACTAACCCGTGCCCTAAAACGTACGCTCCCCTAAACCGTTGTCATACCCTAACCTGTACCCTAAACCGTCCCCGTCCCCTAAACCTAACCCTAACCCTAACCCTAACCCTTACCCGAAGCCTTACCCTCACCCGTCCCCTAATCCTAACCCGTACGCTAACTCTACCCGTACCCTAACACTTACGCTCACCATAAACCGTTGTCGAACCCTAACCTGTACCCTAAACCGTCCCCGTGGCCGTCCCCTAACCCTAACCCTAACCCTAACCCTTACCCGAAGGCTTACCCTCACCCGTCCCCTAATCCTAACCCGTACGCTAACACTAACCCGTACCTTAACACGTACGTTCACCCTAAACAGTTGTCGTACCCTATCCTGTACCCGAAACCGTCCCCGTCCCCTAACCCTAACCCTAACCCTTACCCTAACCCTTACCCGAAGCCTTACCCTCACCCGTCCCCTAATCCTAACCCGTACGCAAACAATAACCCGTACCCTAACACGTACGCTCACCCTAAACCGTTGTCGTACCCTAACCTGTACCCTAAACCATCCCCGTCCCCTAACCCTAACCCTAACCCTAACCCTAACCCTAACCCTAACCCTAACACTTACCCGAAGCCTTACCCTCACCCGTCCCCTAATCCTAACCCGTACGCTAACACTAACCCGTACCCTAACACGTACGCTCACCCTAAACCGTTGTCGTACCCTAACCTGTACCTTAAACCGTCCCCGTGCCCGTCCCCTAACCCTAAACCTAACCCTAACCCTAACCCTTACCCGAAGCCTTACACTCACCCGTCCCCTAATCCTATCCAGTACGCTAACACTAACCCGTACCCTAACACGTACGCTCACCCTAAACCGTTGTCGTAACCTAACCTGTACCCTAAACCGTCCCCGTCCTCTAACCCTAACCCTAACCCTAACCCTAACCCTAACCCTAACCCTTACCCGAAGCCTTACCCTCACCCGTCCCCTAATCCTAACCCGTACGCTACCACTAACCCGTACCCTAACACGTACGCTCACCCTGAACCGTTGTCGTACCCTAAACTGTACCCTAAACCGTACACGTCCCCTAACCCTAACCCTAACCCTAACCCTAACCCTAACCCTTACCCGAAGCCTTACCCTCACACGTCCCATAATCCTAACCGGTGCGCAAACACTAAACCGTACCCTAAAACGTACGCTCACCCTAAACCATTGACGTACCCTAACCTATACCCTAAACAGTCCCCGTCCCCTAACCCTAACCCTAACCCTAACCCTAACCCTAACCCTTACCCGAAGCCTTACCCTCACCCGTCACCTAATCCTAACCCGTACGCTAACACTAACCCGTACCCTAACAAGTACGCTCCCCTAAACCGTTATCGTACCCTAACCTGTCCCCTAAACCGTCCCCGTCCCCTAAACCTAACCCTAACCCTAACCCTAACCCTTACCCGAAGCCTTACCCTCACCCGTCCCCTAATCCTATCCCGTACGCTAACACTAAACCATACCCTAACACGTACGCTCACCCTAAACCATTGACGTACCCTAACCTGTACCCTAAACCGTCCCCGTCCCCGTCCCCTAACCCTAACCCTAACCCTAAACCTTACCCGAAACCTTACCCTCACCCGTCCCCTAATCCTAACACGTACACTAACACTAACCCGTACCCTAACACGTACGCTCACCCTAAACCGTTTTCGTACCCTAACCTGTACCCTAAACCATCCCCGTCCCCTAACCCTAACCCTAAACCTAACCCTAACCCTAACCCTTACCCGAAGCCTTACCTTCACCCGTCCCCTAATCCTAACCCGTACGCTAACACTAACCCGTACCCTAACACGTACGCTCCCCTAAACCGTTGTCGTACCCTAACCTGTACTCTAAACCGTCCCCGTCCCCTAAACCTAACCCTAACCCTAACCCTTACCCGAAGCCTTACCCTCACCCGTCCCCTAATCCTAACCCGTACGCTAACACTAACCTGTACCCTAACACGTACGCTCACCATAAACCGTTGTCGTACCCTAACCTGTACCCTAAACCGTCCCCGTGCCCGTCCCCTAACCCTAACCCTAACCCTAACCCTAACCCTCAACCGAAGCCTTACCCTCACCCGTCCCCTAATCCTAACACGTACGCTAACACTAACCCGTACCCTAACACGTACGCTCACCGTAAACCGTTGTCGTACCCTAACCTGTACCCTAAACCGTCCCCGTCCCCTAACCCTAACCCTAACACTTACCCGAAGCCTTACCCTCACCCGTCCCCTAATCCTAACCCGTACGCTAACAATAACCCATACCCTAACACGTACGCTCACCCTAAACCGTTGTCGTACCCTAACCTGTACCCTAAACCGTCCCCGACCCCTAACCCTAACCCTAACCCTAACCCTAACCCTAACCCTTACCCGAAGCCTTGCCCTCACCCGTCCCCTAATCCTAACCCGTACCCTAACACGTACGCTCCCCTAAACAGTTGTCATACCCTAACCTGTACCCTAAACCGTCCCCATCCCCTAAACCTAACCCTAACCCTAACCCTAACCCTTACCCGAAGCCTTACCCTCACCCGTCCCCTAATCCTAACCCGTATGCTAACACTAACACGTACCCTAACACGTACGCTCACCATAAACCGTTGTCGTACCCTAACCTGTACCCTAAACCGTCCCCGTGCCCGTCCCCTAACCCTAACCCTAACCCTAACCCTTAACCGAAGCCTTACCCTCACCCGTCCCCTAATCCTAACCCGTACGCTAATACTAACCGGTACCCTAACACGTACGCTCACCCTAAACCGTTGTCGTACCCTAACCTGTACCCTAAACCGTCCCCGTCCCCTAACCCTAACCCTAACCCTAACCCTATCCCTAAGCCTAACCCTTACCCGAAGCCTTACCCTCACCCGTCCCCTAATCCTAACCCGTATGCTAACACTAACCCGTACCCTAACACGTACGCTCACCCTAAACGGTTGTCGTACCCTAACTTGTACCCTAAACCATCCCCGTCCCCTAACCCTAACCCTAACCCTGACCGGAAGACTTACACTCACCCGTCCCCTAATCCTAACCCGTACGCTAACACTAACCCATACCCTAACACGTACGCTCACCCTAAACCGTTGTCGTAACCTAACCTGTACCCTAAACCGTCACCGTCCCCAAACCCTAACCCTAACCCTAACCCTAACCCTAACCCTTACCCGAAGCCTTACACTCACCCGTCCCCTAATCCTAACCCGTACGCTAACACTAACCCGTACCCTATCACGTATGCTCACCCTAAACCGTTGTCGTACCATAACCTGTACCCTAAACCATCCCCGTCCCCTATCCCTAACCCTAACCCTAACCCTAACCCTAACCCTTACTTGAAGCCTTACCCTCACCCGTCCCCTAATCCTAACACGTACGCTAACACTAACCTGTACCCTAACACGTACGCTCACCCTAAACCGTTGTCGTACCCTAACCTGTACCCTAAACCGTCCCCATCCCCTAACCCTAACCCTAACCCTAACCCTAACCCTAACCTTTACCCGAAGCCTTACCCTCACCCGTCCCCTAATCCTAACCCGTACGCTAACACTAACCCGTACCTTAACACATACGCTCCCCTAAACCGTTGTCATACCCTAACCTGTACCCTAAACCGTCCCCGTCCCCTAAACCTAACCCTAACCCTAACCCTAACCCTTACCCGAAGCCTTACCCTCACCCGTCCCCTAATCCTAACCCGTACGCTAACACTAACCCGTACCTTAACACGTACGCTCACCCTAAACAGTTGTCGTACCCTAACCTGTACCCTAAACCGTCCCCGTCCCCTAACCCTAACCCTAAACCTAACCCTAACCCTTACCCGAAGCCTTACCCTCACCCGTCCCCTAATCTTAACCCGTACGCAAACAATAACCCGTACCCTAACACGTAAGCTCACCCTAAATGGTTGTCGTACCCTAACCTGTACCCTAAACCGTCCCCGTCCCCTAACCCTAACCCTAACCCTAACCCTAACCCAACCCTAACCCTAACCCTTACCCGAAGCATTACCCTCACCCGTCCCCTAATCCTAACCCGTATGCTAACACTAACCCGTAACCTAACACGTGCGCTCACCCTAAACCGTTGTCGTACCCTAACCTGTACCTTAAACCGTCCCCGTGCCCGTCCCCTAACCCTAAACCTAACCCTAACCCTAACCCTTACCCGAAGCCTTACCCTCACCCGTCCCCTAATCCTATCCCGTACGCTAACACTAACCCGTACCCTAACACGTACGTTCACCATAAACAGTTGTCGTAACCTAACCTGTACCCTAAACCGTCCCCGTCCTCTAACCCTAACCCTAACCCTAACCCTAACCCTAAACCTTACCCGAAGCCTTACCCTCACCCGTCCCCTAATCCTAACCCGTACGCTAACACTAACCCATACCCTAACACGTACGCTCACCCTAAACCGTTGTCGTACCCTAAACTGTACCCTAAACCGTCCCCGTCCCCTAACCCTAACCCTAACCCTAACCCTAACCCTAACCCTTACCCGAAGCCTTACCCTCACACGTCCCATAATCCTAACCGGTGCGCTAACACTAAACCGTACCCTAAAACGTACGCTCACCCTAAACCATTGACGTACCATAACCTATACCCTAAACAGTCCCCGTCCCCTAACCCTAAACCTAAACCTAAGCCTAACCCTTACCCGAAGCCTTATCCTCACCCGTCCCATAATCGTAACCCGTACGCTAACACTAACCCGTACCCTAACACGGACGCTCACCCTAAACCGTTGTCGTACCCAAACCTGTACCCTAAACCGTCCCCGTATCCGTCCCCTAACCCTACCCCTAACACTAACCCTAACCCTTACCCGAAGCCTTACCCTCACCCGTCCCCTAATCCTAACCCGTATGCTAACACTAACCCGTACCCTAACACGTACGCTCACCCTAAACGGTTGTCGTACCCTAACTTGTACCCTAAACCGTCCCCGTCCCCTAACCCTAACCCTAACCCTGACCGGAAGACTTACACTCACCCGTCCCCTAATCCTAACCCGTACGCTAACACTAACCCATATCCTAACACGTACGCTCACCCTAAACCGTTGTCGTAACCTAACCTGTACCCTAAACCGTCACCGTCCCCAAACCCTAACCCTAACCCTAACCCTAACCCTAACCCTTACCCGAAGCCTTACACTCACCCGTCCCCTAATCCTAACCCGTACGCTAACACTAACCCGTACCCTATCACGTATGCTCACCCTAAACCGTTGTCGTACCATAACCTGTACCCTAAACCATCCCCGTCCCCTATCCCTAACCCTAACCCTAACCCTAACCCTAACCCTTACCTGAAGCCTTACCCTCACCCGTCCCCTAATCCTAACACGTACGCTAACACTAACCTGTACCCTAACACGTACGCTCACCCTAAACCGTTGTCGTACCCTAACCTGTACCCTAAACCGTCCCCATCCCCTAACCCTAACCCTAACCCTAACCCTAACCCTAACCTTTACCCGAAGCCTTACCCTCACCCGTCCCCTAATCCTAACCCGTACGCTAACACTAACCCGTACCTTAACACATACGCTCCCCTAAACCGTTGTCATACCCTAACCTGTACCCTAAACCGTCCCCGTCCCCTAAACCTAACCCTAACCCTAACCCTAACCCTTACCCGAAGCCTTACCCTCACCCGTCCCCTAATCCTAACCCGTACGCTAACACTAACCCGTACCTTAACACGTACGCTCACCCTAAACAGTTGTCGTACCCTAACCTGTACCCTAAACCGTCCCCGTCCCCTAACCCTAACCCTAAACCTAACCCTAACCCTTACCCGAAGCCTTACCCTCACCCGTCCCCTAATCTTAACCCGTACGCAAACAATAACCCGTACCCTAACACGTAAGCTCACCCTAAACGGTTGTCGTACCCTAACCTGTACCCTAAACCGTCCCCGTCCCCTAACCCTAACCCTAACCCTAACCCTAACCCAACCCTAACCCTAACCCTTACCCGAAGCATTACCCTCACCCGTCCCCTAATCCTAACCCGTATGCTAACACTAACCCGTAACCTAACACGTGCGCTCACCCTAAACCGTTGTCGTACCCTAACCTGTACCTTAAACCGTCCCCGTGCCCGTCCCCTAACCCTAAACCTAACCCTAACCCTAACCCTTACCCGAAGCCTTACCCTCACCCGTCCCCTAATCCTATCCCGTACGCTAACACTAACCCGTACCCTAAAACGTACGTTCACCATAAACAGTTGTCGTAACCTAACCTGTACCCTAAACCGTCCCCGTCCTCTAACCCTAACCCTAACCCTAACCCTAACCCTAAACCTTACCCGAAGCCTTACCCTCACCCGTCCCCTAATCCTAACCCGTACGCTAACACTAACCCATACCCTAACACGTACGCTCACCCTAAACCGTTGTCGTACCCTAAACTGTACCCTAAACCGTCCCCGTCCCCTAACCCTAACCCTAACCCTAACCCTAACCCTAACCCTTACCCGAAGCCTTACCCTCACACGTCCCATAATCCTAACCGGTGCGCTAACACTAAACCGTACCCTAAAACGTACGCTCACCCTAAACCATTGACGTACCATAACCTATACCCTAAACAGTCCCCGTCCCCTAACCCTAAACCTAAACCTAAGCCTAACCCTTACCCGAAGCCTTATCCTCACCCGTCCCATAATCGTAACCCGTACGCTAACACTAACCCGTACCCTAACACGGACGCTCACCCTAAACCGTTGTCGTACCCAAACCTGTACCCTAAACCGTCCCCGTATCCGTCCCCTAACCCTACCCCTAACACTAACCCTAACCCTTACCCGAAGCCTTACCCTCACCCGTCACCTAATCCTAACCCGTTCGCTAACGCTAACCCGTACCCTAACACGTACACTCACTCTAAACCGTTGTCGTACCCTAACTTGTACCCTAAACCGTCCCCGTCCGCTAACCCTAACCATAACCATAACCCTAACCCTTACCCGAAGCCTTACCCTCACCCGTCTCCTAATCCTAACACGTACGCTAACACTAACCCGTACCCTAACACGTACGCTCATCCTAAACCGTTGTCGTACCCTAACCTGTACCCTAAACCGTCCCCGTCCCCGTCCCCTAACCCTAACCCTAACCCTAACCCTTACCCGAAGCCTTACCCTCACCCGTCCCCTAACCCTAACCCGTACGCTAACACTAACCCATACCCTAACACGTACGCTCACCCTAAACCGTTCTCGTACCCTAACCTGTATCCTAATCCGTCTCCGTCCCTTAACCCTCACCCTAACCCTAACCCTAACCCTTACCCGAAGCCTTACCCTCAACCGTCCCCTAATCCTAAGCCGTACGCTAACACTAAACCATACCCTATCACGTAAGCTCACCCTAAACCGTTGTCGTACCCTAACCTGTACCCTAAACCGTCCCCTTCCCCTAACCCTAACCCTAACCCTAACCCTAACCCTAACCCTAACCCTTACCCGAAGCCTTACCCTCACCCGTCCCCTAATCCTAACCCGTACGCTAACACTAACCCGTACCCTAACACGTACGCTCACCCTAAACCGTTGTCGTACCCTAAACTGTACCCTAAACCGTCCCCGTGCCCGTCCCCTAACCCTAAACCTAACCCTAACCCTTACCCGAAGCCTTACCCTCACCGTCCCCTAATCCTATCCCGTACGCTACCACTAACCCGTACCCTAACACGTACGCTCACCGTAAACCGTTGTCGTAACCTAACCTGTACCCTAAACCGTCCCCGTCCTCTAATCCTAACCCTAACCCTAACCCTAACACTTACCCGAAGCCTTACCCTCACCCTTCCCCTAATCCTAACCCGTACGCTAACACTAACCCGTACCCTAACACGTACGCTCACCCTAAACCGTTGTCGTACCCTAAACTGTACCCTAAACCGTCCCCGACCCTAACCCTAACCCTAACCCTAAACCTTACCCGAAGACTTAGCCTCACCCGTCCCATAATCCTAACCCGTGCGCTAACACTAAACTGTACCCTAAAACGTACGCTCACCCTAAACCATTATCGTACCCTAAACTATACCCTAAACAGTCCCCGTCCCCTAACCCTAACCCTAACCCTAACCTTAACCCTAACCCTTACCCGAAGCCTTACCCTCACCCGTACCCTAATCCTAACCCGTACGCTAACACTAACCCGTACCCTAACAAGTACACTCCCCTAAACCGTTATCGTACCCTAGCCTGTACCCTAAACCGTCCCCGTCCCCTAAACCTAACCCTAACCCTAACCCTAACCATTACCCGAAGCCTTACCCTCACCCGTCCCCTAATCCTAACCCGTACGCTAACACTAACCCATACCCTAACACGTACACTAACCCTAAACCGTTGTCGTACCCTAACCTGTACCCTAAACCGTCCCCGTGCCCGTCCCCTAACCCTAAACCTAACCCTAACCCTAACCCTTACCCGAAGCCTTACCCTCACCCGACTCCTAATCCTATCCCGTACGCTAACACTAACCCGTACCCTAACACGTACGCTCACCCTAAACCGTTGTCGTACCCTAACCTGTACCCTAAACCGTCCCCGTCCTCTAACCCTAACCCTAACCCTAACCCTAACCCTAACCCTTACCCGAAGCCTTACCCTCACCCGTCCCCTGATCCTAACCCGTACTCTAACACTAACCCGTACCCTAACACGTACGCTCACCCTAAACCGTTGTCGTACCCTAAACTGTACCCTAAAACGTCCCCGTCCACTAACCCTAACCCTAACCCTAACCCTAACCCTAACCCTAATCCTTACCCGAAGCCTTACCGTCACCAGTCCCATAATCCTAACCCGTGCGCTAACACTAAACCGTACCCTAAAACGTACGCTCACCCTAAACCGTTGTCGTACCCTAACCTGTACCCTAAACAGTCCCCTTCCCCTAACCCTAACCCTAACCCTAACCCTAACACTTACCCGAAGCCTTACCCTCACCCGTCCCCTAATCCTAACCCGTACGCTAACACTAACACGTACCCTAACACGTACGCTGACCCTAAACGGTTGTCGTAACCTAACCTGTACCCTAAACCGTCCCCGTCCCCGTCCCCTAACCCTAACCCTAACCCTAACCCTTACCCGAAACCTTACCCTCACCCGTCCCCTAATCCTAACCCGTACGCTAACACTAACCCGTACCCTAACACGTACGCTCACCCTAAACGGTTGTCATACCCTAACCTGTACCCTAATACGTCCCCGTCCCCTAACCCTAACCCTAACCCTAACCCTAACCCTTACCCGAAGCCTTACCCTCACCCGTCCCCTAATCCTAACCCGTACGCTAACACTAACCCGTACCCTAACACGTACGCTCCCCTAAACCGTTGTCGTACGCTAACCTGTACCCTAAACCGTCCCCGTGCCCGTCCCCTAACCCTAAAGCTAACCCTAACCCTAAACCTTACCCGAAGCCTTACCCTCACCCGTCCCCTAATCCTATCCCGTACGCTAACACTAACCCGTACCCTAACACGTACGCTCACCCTAAACCGTTGTCGTACACGAACCTGTACCCTAAACCGTCCGCGTCCTCTAACCCTAACCCTAACCCTAACCCTAACCCTAACCCTAACCCTTACCCGAAGCCTTACCCTCACCCGTCCCCTAATCCTAACCCGTACGCTAACACTAACCCGTACCCTAAAACGTACGCTCACCCTAAACCTTTGTCGTACCCTAAACTGTACCCTAAACCGTCCCCATCCCCTAACCCTAACCCTAACCCTAACCCTAACCCTTACCCGAAACCTTACCCTCACCCCTCCCCTAATCCTAACCCGTACCCTAACACGTACGCTCCCCTAAACAGTTGTCGTACCCTAACCTGTAACCTAAACCGTCCCCGTCCCCTAAACCTAACCCTAACCCTAACCCTAACCCTTACCCGAAGCCTTACCCTCACCCGTCCCCTAATACTAACCCGTATGCTAACAGTAACACGTACCCTAACATGTACGCTCACGATAAACCTTTGTCGTACCCTAACCTGTACCCTAAACCGTCCCCGTGCCCGTCCCCTAACCCTAACCCTAACCCTAACCCTTACCCGAAGCCTTACCCTCACCCGTCCCCTAATCATAACCCGTACGCTAATACTAACACGTACCCTAACACGTACGCTCACCCTAAACCGTTGTCGTACCCTAACCTGTACCCTAAACCGTCCCCGTCCCCTAACCCTAAACCTAACCGTAACCCTAACCCTAACCCTTACCCGAAGCCTTACCCTCACCCGTCCCCTAATCCTAACCCGTACGCTAACACTAACCCGTACCCTAACACGTACGCTCACCCTAAACGGTTGTCGTACCCTAACTTGTACCCTAAACCATCCCCGTCCCCTAACCCTAACCCTAACCCTTACCGGAAGCCTTACACTCACCCGTCCCCTAATCCTAACCTGTACGCTAACAGTAACCCGTACCCTAACACGTACGCTCACCCTAAACCGTTGTCGTACACTAACCTGTACCCTAAACCGTCCCCGTCCCCAAACCCTAACCCTAACCCTAACCCTAACCCTAACCCTTACCCGAAGCCTTACCCTCACCCGTCCCCTAATCCTAACCCTTACGCTAACACTAACCCGTACCCTAACAGGTATGCTCACCCTAAACCGTTGTCGTACCCTAACCTGTACCCTAAACCATCCCCGTCCCCTATCCCTAACCCTAACCCTAACCCTAACCCTAACCCTTACCCGAAGCCTTACCCTCACCCGTCCCCTAATCCTAACCCGTACGCTAACACTAACCGGTACCCTAACACGTACGCTCACCCTAAACCGTTGTCGTACTCTAACCTGTACCCTAAACCGTCCCCGTCCACTAACCCTTACCCTAACCCTAACCCTAACCCTAACCTTTACCCGAAGCCTTACCCTCACCCGTCCCCTAATCCTAACCCGTACGCTAACACTAACCCGTACCTTAACACATACGCTCACCCTAAACCGTAGTCGTACCCTAACCTGTACCCTAAACCGTCCCCGTCGCCTAACCCTAACCCTAACCCTAACCCTAACCCTAACCCTAACCCTTACCCTAACCCTTACCCGAAGCCTTACCCTCACCCGTCCCCTAATCCTAACCCGTACGCAAACAATAACCCGTACCCTAACACGTACGCTCACCCTAAACCGTTGTCGTACCCTAACCTGTACCCTAAACCGTCCCCGTCCCCTAACCCTAACCCTAACCCTAACCCTAACCCTAACCCTAACCCTTACCCGAAACCTTACCCTCACCCGTCCCCTAATCCTAACCCGTACGCTAACACTAACCCGTACCCTAACACGTACGCTCACCCTAAACCGTTGTCGTACCCTAACCTGTACCTTAAACCGTCCCTGTGCCCGTCCCCTAACCCTAAACCTAACCCTAACCCTAACCCTTACCCGAAGCGTTACACTCACCCGTCCCCTAATCCTATCCAATACGCTAACACTAACCCGTACCCTAACACGTACGCTCACCCTAAACCGTTGTCGTAACCTAACCTGTACCCTAAACCGTCCCCGTCCTCTAACCCTAACCCTAACCCTAACCCTAACCCTAACCCTTACCCGAAGCCTTACCCTCACCCGTCCCCTAATCCTAACCCGTACGCTAACACTAACCCGTACCCTAACACGTACGCTCACCCTGAACCGTTGTCGTACCCTAAACTGTACCCTAAACCGTCCCCGTCCCCTAACCCTAACCCTAACCCTAACCCTAACCCTAACCCTTACCCGAAGCCTTACCCTCACACGTCCCATAATCCTAACCGGTGCGCAAACACTAAACCGTACCCTAAAACGTACGCTCACCCTAAACCATTGACGTACCCTAACCTATACCCTAAACAGTCCCCGTCCCCTAACCCTAACCCTAACCCTAACCCTTACCCGAAACCTTACCCTCACCCGTCCCCTAATCCTAACCCGTACGCTAACACTAACCCGTACCTTAACACGTACGCTCCCCTAAACCGTTGTCATACCCTAACCTGTACCCGAAACGGTCCCCATCCCCTAACCCTAACCCTAACCCGAAACCTAACCCTAACCGTAAACCTTACCCGAAGCCTTACCCTCACCCGTCCCCTAATCCTAACCCGTACGCTAACACTAACCCGTACCCTAACACGTACGCTCACCCTAAACCGTTGTCGTACCCTAACCTGTACCCTAAACCGTCCCCGTCCCCTAACCCTAACCCTAACCCTAACCCTAACCCTTACCCGAAGCCTTACACTCACCCGGCCCCTAATCCTAACCCATAGTCTAACACTAACCCGTACCCTAACACGTATGCTCACCCTAAACCGTTGTCGTACCCTAACCTGTACCCTAAACCGTCCCCGTCCCCTAAACCTAACCCTAACCCTAACCCTAACCCTAACACTTACCCGAAGCCTTACCCTCACCCGACCCCTAATCCTAACCCGTACGCTAACACTAACACGTACCCTAACACGTACGCTCACCCTAAACCGTTGTCGTACCCTAACATGTACCCTAATCCGTCCCTGTCCCCGTCCCCTAACCATAACCTTAACCCTAACCCTAACCCTTACCCGAAGCCTTACCCTCACCCGTCCCCTAATCCTAAACCGTACGCTAACACTAACCCATACCCTAACACGTACGCTCACCCTAAACCGTTGTCGTACCCTAACCTGTTCTCTAAACCGTCCCCGTGCCCGTCCCCGAACCCTAAACCTAACCCTAACCCTAACCCTTACCCGAAGCCTTACCCTCACCCGTCCCCTAATCCTATCCCGTACGCTAACACTAAACCATACCCTAACACGTACGCTCACCCTAAACCGTTGTCGTACCCTAACCTGTACCCTAAACCGTCCCCGTCCTCTAACCCTAACCCTAACCCTAACCCTAACCCTAACCCTTACCCGAAGCCTTACCCTCACCCGTCCCCTAATCCTAACCCGTACGCTAACACTAACCCGTACCCTAACACGTACGCTCACCCTAAACCATTGACGTACCCTAACCTGTACCCTAAACCGTCCCCGTCCCCGTCCCCTAACCCTAACCCTAACCCTAACCCTTACCCGAAACCTTACCCACACCCGTCCCCTAATCCTAACACGTACGCTAACACTAAACCGTACCCTAACACGTACGCTCACCCTAAACCGTTTTCGTACCCTAACCTGTACCCTAAACCGTCCCCGTCCCCGTCCCCTAACCCTAACCCTAACCCTAACCCTAACCCTTACCCGAAACCTTACCCTCACCCGTCCCCTAATCCTAACCCGTACGCTAACCCTAACCCGTACCTTAACACGTACGCACCCCTAAACCGTTGTCGTACCCTAACCTGTACCCTAAACCGTCCCCATCCCCTAACCCTAACCCTAATCCTAACCCTAACCCTTACCCGAAGCCTTACACTCTCCCGGCCCTTAATCCTAACCCATAGGCTAACACTAACCCGTACCCTAACACGTATGCTCACCCTAAACCGTTGTCGTACCCTAACCTGTACCCTAAACCGTCCCCGTCCCCTAACCCTAACCCTAACCCTAACCCTAACCCTTACCCGAAGCCTTACCCTCACCCGTCCCCTAATCCTAACCCGTACGCTAACACTAACACGTACCCTAACACGTACGCTCACCCTAAACCGTTGTCGTACCCTAACATGTACCCTAAACCGTCCCTGTCCCCGTCCCCTAACCATAACCCTAACCCTAACCCTAACCCTTACCCGAAGCCTTACCCTCACCCGTCCCCTAATCCTAAACCGTACGCTAACACTAACCCATACACTAACACGTACGCTCACCCTAAACCGTTGTCGTACCCTAACCTGTACCCTAAACCGTCCCCGTGCCCGTCCCATAACCCTAAACCTAACCCTAACCCTAACCCTTACCCGAAGCCTTACCCTCACCCGTCCCCTAATCCTATCCCGTACGCTAACACTAAACCATACCCTAACACGTACGCTCACCCTAAAACGTTGTCGTACCCTAACCTGTACTCTAAACCGTCCCCGTCCTCTAACCCTAACCCTAACACTAACCCTTACCCGAAGCGTTACCCTCACCCGTCCCCTAATCCTAACCCGTACGCTAACACTAACCCGTACCCTAACACGTACGCTCACCCTAAACTGTTGACGTACCCTAACCTGTACCCTAAACCGTCCCCGTCCCCGTCCCCTAACCCTAACCCTAACCCTAACCCTTACTCGAAACCTTACCCTCACCCGTCCCCTAATCCTAACACGTACGCTAACACTAACCCGTACCCTAACACGTACGCTCACCCTAAACCGTTTTCGTACCCTAACCTGTACCCTAAACCATCCCCGTCCCCTAACCCTAACCCTAACCCTAACCCTAACCCTAACCCTTACCCGAAACCTTACCCTCACCCGTCCCCTAATCCTAACCCGTACGCTAACACTAACCCGTACCTTAACACGTACGCTCCCCTAAACCGTTTTCGTACCCTAACCTGTACCCTAAACCGTCCCCATCCCCTAACCCTAACCCTAACCCGAAACCTAACCCTAACCCTAACCCTTACCCGAAGCCTTACCCTCACCCGTCACCTAATCCTAACCCGTACGCTAACACTAACACGTACCCTAACACGTACGCTCTCCCTAAACCGTTGTCGTACCCTAACCTGTACCCTAAACCGTCCCCGTCCCCTAACCCAAACCCTAACCCTAACCCTAACCCTTACCCGAAGCCTTACACTCACCCGGCCCCTAATCCTAACCCATAGGCTAACACTAACCCGTACCCTAACACGTATGCTCACCCTAAACTGTTGTCGTACCCTAACCTGTACCCGAAACCGTCCCCGTCCCCTAACCCTAACCCTAACCCTAACCCTAACCCTTACCCGAAGCCTTACCCTCACCCGTCCCCTAATCCTAACCCATACGCTAAAACTAACACGTACCCTAACACGTACGCTCACCCTAAACCGTTGTCGTACCGTAACCTGTACCCTAAACCGTCCCCGTCCCCTAACCCTAACCCTAACCCTAACCCTAACCCTTACCCGAAGCCTTACACTCACCCGTCCCCTAATACTAACCCGTACGCTAACACTAACCCGTACCTTAACACATACGCTCACCCTAAACCGTAGTCGTACCCTAACCTGTACCCTAAACCGTCCCCGTCGCCTAACCCTAACCCTAACCCTAACCCTAACCCGAACCCTTACCCGAAGCCTTACCCTCACCCGTCCCCTAATCCTAACCCGTACGCTAAATCTAACCCGTACCCTAACACGTACGCTCACCCTAAACTGTTGTCGTACCCTAACCTGTACCCTAAACCGTCCCCGTCCCCTAACCCTAACCCTAACCCTAACCCTAACCCTAACCCTTACCCGAAGCCTTACCCTCACCCGTCCACTAATCCTAACCCGTACGCTAACACTAACCCGTGCCCTAAAACGTACGCTCCCCTAAACCGTTGTCATACCCTAACCTGTACCCTAAACCGTCCCCGTCCCCTACACCTAACCCTAACCCTAACCCTAACCCTTACCCGAAGCCTTACCCTCACCCGTCCCCTAATCCTAACCCGTACGCTAACACTACCCGTACCCTAACACTTACGCTCACCATAAACCGTTGTCGAACCCTAACCTGTACCCTAAACCGTCCCCGTGGCCGTCCCCTAACCCTAACCCTAACCCTAACCCTTACCCGAAGCCTTACCCTCACCCGTCCCCTAATCCTAACCCGTACGCTAACACTAACCCGTACCTTAACACGTACACTCACCCTAAACAGTTGTCGTACCCTATCCTGTACCCGAAACCGTCCCCGTCCCCTAACCCTAACCCTAACCCTTACCCTAACCCTTACCCGAAGCCTTACCCTCACCCGTCCCCTAATCCTAACCCGTACGCAAACAATAACCCGTACCCTAACACGTACGCTCACCCTAAACCGTTGTCGTACCCTAACCTGTACCCTAAACCGTCCCCGTCCCCTAACCCTAACCCTAACCCTAACCCTAACCCTAACCCTAACCCTAACCCTTACCCGAAGCCTTACCCTCACCCGTCCCCTAATCCTAACCCGTACGCTAACACTAACCCGTACCCTAACACGTACGCTCACCCTAAACCGTTGTCGTACCCTAACCTGTACCTTAAACCGTCCCCGTGCCCGTCCCCTAACCCTAAACCTAACCCTAACCCTAACCCTTACCCGAAGCCTTACACTAACCCGTCACCTAATCCTATCCAGTACGCTAACACTAACCCGTACCCTAACACGTACGCTCACCCTGAACCGTTGTCGTACCCTAAACTGTACCCTAAACCGTCCCCGTCCCCTAACCCTAACCCTAACCCTAACCCTAACCCTTACCCGAAGCCTTACCCTCACCCGTCCCCTAATCCTAACCCGTACGCTACCACTAACCCGTACCCTAACACGTACGCTCACCCTGAACCGTTGTCGTACCCTAAACTGTACCCTAAACCGTCCCCGTCCCCTAACCCTAACCCTAACCCTAACCCTAACCCTAACCCTTACCCGAAGCCTTACCCTCACACGTCCCATAATCCTAACCGGTGCGCAAACACTAAACCGTACCCTAAAACGTACGCTCACCCTAAACCATTGACGTACCCTAACCTATACCCTAAACAGTCCCCGTCCCCTAACCCTAACCCTAACCCTAACCCTAACCCTTACCCGAAGCCTTACCCTCACCCGTCCCCTAATCCTAACCCGTACGCTAACACTAACCCGTACCCTAACAAGTACGCTCCCCTCAACCGTTATCGTACCCTAACCTGTCCCCTAAACCGTCCCCGTCCCCTAAACCTAACCCTAACCCTAACCCTAACCCTTACCCGAAGCCTTACCCTCACCCGTCCCCTAATCCTATCCCGTACGCTAACACTAAACCATACCCTAACACGTACGCTCACCCTAAACCGTTGACGTACCCTAACCTGTACCCTAAACCGTCCCCGTCCCCGTCCCCTAACCCTAACCCTAACCCTAACCCTTACCCGAAACCTTACCCTCACCCGTCCCCTAATCCTAACATGTACGCTAACACTAACCCGTACCCTAACACGTACGCTCACCCTAAACCGTTTTCGTACACTAACCTGTACCCAAAACCATCCCCGTCCCCTAACCCTAACCCTAACCCTAACCCTAACCCTAACCCTTACCCGAAACCTTACCCTCACCCGTCCCCTAATCATAACCCGTACGCTAACACTAACCCGTACCTTAACACGTACGCTCCACTAAACCGTTGTCGTACCCTAACCTGTACCCTAAACCGTCCCCATCCCCTAACCCTAACCCTAACCCGAAACCTAACCCTAACCCTAACCCTTACCCGAAGCCTTACCCTCACCGTCCCCTAATCCTAACCCGTACGCTAACACTAACCCGTACCCTAACACGTACGCTCACCCTAAACCGTTGTCGTACCCTAACCTGTACCCTAAACCGTCCCCGTCCCCTAACCCAAACCCTAACCCTAACCCTAACCCTTACCCGAAGCCTTACACTCACCCGGCCCCTAATCCTAACCCATAGGCTAACACTAACCCGTACCCTAACACGTATGCTCACCCTAAACCGTTGTCGTACCCTAACCTGTACCCTAAACCGTCCCCGTCCCCTAACCCTAACCCTAACCCTAACCCTAACCCTTACCCGAAGCCTTACGCTCACCCGTCCCCTAATCCTAAACCGTACGCTAACACTAACCCATACCCTAACACGTACGCTCACCCTAAACCGTTGTCGTACCCTAACATGTACCCTAAACCGTCCCTGTCCCCGTCCCCTAACCATAACCCTAACCCTAACCCTAACCCTTACCCGAAGCCTTACCCTCACCCGTCCCCTAATCCTAAACCGTACGCTAACACTAACCCATACCCTAACACGTACGCTCACCCTAAACCGTTGTCGTACCCTAACCTGTACCCTAAACCGTCCCCGTGCCCGTCCCCTAACCCTAAACCTAACCCTAACCCTAACCCTTACCCGAAGCCTTACCCTCACCCGTCCCCTAATCCTATCCCGTACGCTAACACTAAACCATACCCTAACACGTACGCTCACCCTAAACCGTTGTCGTAACCTAAACTGTACCCTAAACTGTCCCCGTCCTCTAACCCTAACCCTAACCCTAACCCTAACCCTAACCCTTACCCGAAGCCTTACCCTCACCCGTCCCCTAATCCTAACCCGTACGCTAACACTAACCCGTACCCTAACACGTACGCTCACCCTAAACCGTTGACGTACCCTAACCTGTACCCTAAACCGTCCCCGTCCCCGTCCCCTAACCCTAACCCTAACCCTAACCCTTACCCGAAACCTTACCCTCACCCGTCCCCTAATCCTAACACGTACGCTAACACTAACCCGTACCCTAACACGTACGCTCACCCTAAACCGTTTTCGTACCCTAACCTGTACCCTAAACCGTCCCCGTCCCCTAACCCTAACCCTAACCCTAACCCTAACCCTAACCCTTACCCGAAACCTTACCCTCACCCGTCCCCTAATCCTAACCCGTACGCTAACACTAACCCTTACCTTAACACGTACGCTCCCCTAAACCGTTGTCGTACCCTAACCTGTACCCTAAACCGTCCCCGTCCCCTAACCCTAACCCTAACCCTAACCCTAACCCTTACCCGAAGCCTTACACTCACCCGTCCCCTAATCCTAACACGTACGCTAACACTAACACGTACCCTAACACGTACGCTCACCCTAAACCGTTGTCGTACCCTAACATGTACCCTAAACCGTCCCTGTCCCCGTCCCCTAACCATAACCCTAACCCTAACCCTAACCCTTACCCGAAGCCTTACCCTCACCCGTCCCCTAATCCGAAACCGTACGCTAACACTAACCCATACCCTAACACGTACGCTCACCCTAAACCGTTGTCGTACCCTAACCTGTACCCTAAACCGTCCCCGTGCCCGTCCCCTAACCCTAAACCTAACCCTAACCCTAACCCTTACCCGAAGCCTTACCCTCACCCGTCCCCTAATCCTATCCCGTACGCTAACACTAAACCATACCCTAACACGTACGCTCACCCTAAACCGTTGTCGTACCCTAACCTGTACTCTAAACCGTCCCCGTCCTCTAACCCTAACCCTAACCCTAACCCTAACCCTTACCCGAAGCCTTACCCTCACCCGTCCCCTAATCCTAACCCGTACGCTAACACTAACCCGTACCCTAACACGTACGCTCACCCTAAACCGTTGACGTACCCTAACCTGTACCCTAAACCGTCCCCGTCCCCGTCCCCTAACCCTAACCCTAACCCTAACCCTTACCCGAAACCTTACCCTCACCCGTCCCCTAATCCTAACCCGTACGCTAACACTAACCCGTACCTTAACATGTACGCTCCCCTAAACCGTTGTCGTACCCTAACCTGTACCCTAAACCGTCCCCGTCCCCTAACCCTAACCCTAACCCTAACCCTAACCCTAACCCTAACCCTTACCCGAAGCCTTACCCTCACCCGTCCCCTAATCCTAACCCGTACGCTAACACTAACCCGTACCTTAACACGTACACTCACCCTAAACAGTTGTCGTACACTAACCTGTACCCTAAACCGTCCCCGTCCCCTAACCCTAACCCTCACCCTAACCCTAACCCTTACCCAAAGCCTTACCCTCACCCGTCTCCTAATCCTAATCCGTACGCAAACACTAACCCGTACCCTAACACGTACGCTCACCCTAAACCGTTGTCGTACCCTAACCTGTACCCTAAACCGTCCCCGTCCCCTAACTCTAACCCTAACCCTAACCCTAACCCTAACACTAACCCTAACCCTAACCCTTACCCGAAGCCTTACCCTCACCCGTCCTTTAATCCTAACCCGTACGCTAACACTAACCCGTACCCTAACACGTACGCTCACCCTAAACCGTTGTCGTACCCTAACCTGTACCCTAAACCGTCACCGTGCCCGTCCCGTAACCCTAACACTAACCCTTACCCTAATCCTTACCCGAAGCCTTACACTCACCCGTCCCTAATCCTAACCCATACGCTAACACTAACCCGTACCCTAACACTTACGCTCACCCTAATCCGTTGTCGTACCCTAACCTGTACCCTAAACCGTCCCCGTCCCCTAACCCTAACCCTAACCCTAACCCTAACCCTAACCCTAACCCTTACCCGAAGCCTTACCCTCACCCGTCCCCTAATCCTAACCCGTGCGCTAACACTAAACCGTACCCTAACATGTACGCTCACCCTAAACAATTGTCGTACCCTAACCTGTACCCTAAACCGTCCCCGTCCCCGTCCCCTAACCCTAAACCTAAACCTAAGCCTAACCCTTACCCGAAGCCTTACCCTCACCCGTCCCATAATCCTAACCCGTACGCTAACACTAACCCGTACCCTAACACGTACGCTCACCCTAAACCGTTGTCGTACCCAAACCTGTACCCTAAACCGTCCCCGTCCCCGTCCCCTAACCCTAACCCTAACACTAACCCTAACCCTTACCCGAAGCCTTACCCTCACCCGTCACCTAATCCTAACCCGTTCGCTAACGCTAACCCGTACCCTAACACGTACACTCACTCTAAACCGTTGTCGTACCCTAACTTGTACCCTAAACCGTCCCCGTCCGCTAACCCTAACCATAACCATAACCCTAACCCTTACCCGAAGCCTTACCCTCACCCGTCTCCTAATCCTAACACGTACGCTAACACTAACCCGTACCCTAACACGTACGCTCAGCCTAAACCGTTGTCGTACCCTAACCTGTACCCTAAACAGTCCCCGTCCCCGTCCCCTAACCCTAACCCTAACCCTAACACTTACCCGAAGCCTTGCCCTCACCCGTCCCCTAATCCAAACCCGTACGCTAACACTAACCCGTACCCTAACACGTACGCTCAGCCTAAACCGTTGTCGTACCCTAACCTGTACCCTAAACCGTCCCCGTCCCCGTCCCTTAACCCTAACCCTAACCCTAACCGTAACCCTTACCCGAAGCCTTACCCTCACCCGTCCCCTAATCCTAACCCGTACGCCAACACTAACCCGTACACTAACACATACGCTCAACCTAAAACGTTGTCGTACACTAACCTGTGCCCTAAACCGTCCCCGTCCCCTAACCCTAACCCTAAACCTAACCCTAACCCTAACCCTTATCCGAAGCCTTACCCTCACACGTCCCCTAATCCTAACCCGTACGCTAACACTAACCCGTACCCTAAAACGTACGCTCACCCTAAACCGTTGTCGTACCCTAACTTGTACCCTAATCCATCTCCGTCCCCTAACCCTAACCCTAACCCTAACCCTAACCCTAACCCTTACCCGAAGCCTTACCCTCACCCGTCCCCTAATCATCACCCGTACGCTAACACTAACCCATACCCTAACACGTACGCTCACCTTAAACCGTTGTCGTACCCTAACCTGTACCCTAAACCGTCCCCGTCCCCGTCCCCTAACCCTAACCCTAACCCTAACCCTAACGCTTACCCAAAGCCTTACCCTCACCCGTCCCCTAATCCTAACCCGTACGCTAACACTAACCCATAACCTAACACGTACGCTCACCCTAAACCGTTGTCGTACCCTAACCTGTACCCTAAACCGTCCCCGTCCCCTAACCCTAACCCTAACCCTAACCCTAACCCTAAACCTTACCCGAAGCCTTACACTCACCCGTCCCCTAATCCTAACCCGTACACTAACACTAACCCGTACCCTAACACGTACGCTCACCCTAAACCGTTGTCGTACCCTAACCTGTACCGTAAACCGTCCCCGTCCCCTAATTCTAACCCTAACCCTAGCCCTAACCCTTACCCGAAGCCTTACCCTCACCCGTCCCGTATTCCTAACCCGTACGCTAACACTAACCCATACCCTAACACGTACGCTCACCCTAAACCGTTGTCGTACCCTAACCTGTACCCTAAACCGTCCCCGTCCCCGTCCCCTAACCCTAACCCTAACCCGAACCCTTACCCGAAGCCTTACCCTCACCCGTCCCCTAATCCTAACCCGTACGCTAACACTAACCCGTGCCCTAAAACATACGCTCCCCTAAACCGTTGTCATACCCTAACCTGTACCCTAAACCGTCCCCGTCCCCTAAACCTAACCCTAACCCTAACCCTAACCCTTACCCGAAGCCTTACCCTCACCCGTCCCCTAATCCTAACCCGTACGGTAACACTACCCGTACCCTAACACTTACGCTCACCATAAACCGTTGTCGAACCCTAACCTGTACCCTAAACCGTCCCCGTGGCCGTCCCCTAACCCTTACCCTAACCCTAACCCTTACCCGAAGCCTTACCCTCACCCGTCCCCTAATCCTAACCCGTACGCTAACACTAACCAGTACCTTAACACGTACGCTCACCCTAAACAGTTGTCGTACCCTATCCTGTACCCGAAACCGTCCCCGTCCCCTAACCCTAACCCTAACCCTTACCCTAACCCTTACCCGAAGCCTTACCCTCACCCGTCCCCTAATCCTAACCCGTACGCAAACAATAACCCGTACCCTAACACGTACGCTCACCCTAAACCGTTGTCGTACCCTAACCTGTACCCTAAACCGTCCCCGTCCCCTAACCCTAACCCTAACCATAACCCTAACCCTAACCCTAACCCTAACCCTTACCCGAAGCCTTACCCTCACCCGTCCCTTAATCCTAACCCGTACGCTAACACTAACCCGTACCCTAACACGTACGCTCACCCTAAACCGTTGTCGTACCCTAACCTGTACC
>NC_143130.1:30010000-30015000 GCF_059928025.1 Delphinapterus leucas
CTAACCCTAACCCTAACCCTAACCCTAACCCTTACCCGAAGCCTTACCCTCACCCGTCCCCTAATCCTAACCCGTACGCTAACACTAACCCGTACCTTAACACGTACACTCACCCTAAACAGTTGTCGTACACTAACCTGTACCCTAAACCGTCCCCGTCCCCTAACCCTAACCCTCACCCTAACCCTAACCCTTACCCAAAGCCTTACCCTCACCCGTCTCCTAATCCTAACCCGTACGCAAACACTAACCCGTACCCTAACACGTACGCTCACCCTAAACCGTTGTCGTACCCTAACCTGTACCCTAAACCGTCCCCGTCCCCTAACTCTAACCCTAACCCTAACCCTAACCCTAACCCTAACCCTAACCCTTACCCGAAGCCTTACCCTCACCCGTCCCCTAATCCTAACCCGTACGCTAACACTAACCCGTACCCTAACACGTACGCTCACCCTAAACCGTTGTCGTACCCTAACCTGTACCCTAAACCGTCACCGTGCCCGTCCCGTAACCCTAACACTAACCCTAACCCTAATCCTTACCCGAAGCCTTACACTCACCCGTCCCTAATCCTAACCCATACGCTAACACTAACCCGTACCCTAACACTTACGCTCACCCTAATCCGTTGTCGTAACCTAACCTGTACCCTAAACCGTCCCTGTCCCGTAACCCTAACCCTAACCCTAACCCTAACCCTTACCCGAAGCCTTACCCTCACCCGTCCCCTAATCCTAACCCGTGCGCTAACACTAAACCGTACCCTAACATGTACGCTCACCCTAAACAATTGTCGTACCCTAACCTGTACCCTAAACCGTCCCCGTCCCCTAACCCTAACCCTAAACCTAACCCAAACCCTAACCCTTACCCGAAGCCTTACCCTCACCCTTCCCCTAATCCTAACCCATACGCTAACACTTACCGGTACCTTAACACGTATGCTCACCCTAAACCGTTGATGTACCCTAACCTGTACCCTAAACCGTCCCCGTCCCCGTCCCCTAACCCTAAACCTAAACCTAAGCCTAACCCTTACCCGAAGCCTTACCCTCACCCGTCCCATAATCCTAACCCGTACGCTAACACTAACCCGTACCCTAACACGTACGCTCAACCTAAACCGTTGTCGTACCCAAACCTGTACCCTAAACCGTCCCCGTCCCCGTCCCCTAACCCTAACCCTAACACTAACCCTAACCCTTACCCGAAGCCTTACCCTCACCCATCACCTAATCCTAACCCGTTCGCTAACGCTAACCAGTACCCTAACACGTACACTCACTCTAAACCGTTGTCGTACCCTAACTTGTACCCTAAACCGTCCCCGTCCGCTAACCCTAACCATAACCATAACCCTAACCCTTACCCGAAGCCTTACTCTCACCCATCCCCTAATCATCACCCGTACGCTAACACTAACCCATACCCTAACACGTACGCTCACCTTAAACCGTTGTCGTACCCTAACCTGTACCCTAAACCGTCCCCGTCCCCGTCCCCTAACCCTAACCCTAACCCTAACCGTTACCCGAAGCCTTACCCTCACCCGTCCCCTAATGATAACCCGTATGCTAACACTAACCCGTACCCTAACACGTACGCTCACCCTAAACCGTTGTCGTACCCTAACCTGTACCCTAAACCGTCCCCGTCCCCTAAACCTAACCCGAACCCTAACCCTAACCCTAACCCTTTCCCGAAGCCTTACCCTCACCCGTCCCCAAATCCTAACCCGTACAATAACACTAACCCGTGCCTTAACACGTACGCTCACACTAAACCGTTGTCGTACCCTAACCTGTACCCTAAACCGTCCCCGTCCTCTAACCCTAACCCTAAACCTAAACCTAACCCTTACCCGAAGCCTTACCCTCACCCGTCCCCTAATCCAAACCCGTACGCTAACACTAACCCATACCCTAACACGTACGCTCACCCTAAACCGTTGTCGTACCCTAACCTGTATCCTAAACCGTCTCCGTCCCTTAACCCTCACCCTAACCCTAACCCTAACCCTTACCCGAAGCCTTACACTCAACCGTCCCCTAATCCTAACCCGTACGCTAACACTAACCCATACCCTATCACGTAAGCTCACCCTAAACCGTTGTCGTACCCTAACCTGTACCCTAAACCGTCCCCTTCCCCTAACCCTAACCCTAACCCTAACCCTAACGCTTACCCAAAGCCTTACCCTCACCCGTCCCCTAATCCTAACCCGTACGCTAACACTAACCCATATCCTAACACGTACGCTCACCCTAAACTGTTGTCGTACCCTAACCTGTACCCTAAACCGTCCCCGTCCCCTAACCCTAACCCTAACCCTAACCCTAACCCTAAACCTTACCCGAAGCCTTACACTCACCCGTCCCCTAATCCTAACCCGTACACTAACACTAACCCGTACCCTAACACGTACGCTCACCCTAAACCGTTGTCGTACCCTAACCTGTACCGTAAACCGTCCCCGTCCCCTAATTCTAACCCTAACCCTAGCCCTAACCCTTACCCGAAGCCTTACCCTCACCCGTCCCGTATTCCTAACCCGTACGCTAACACTAACCCATACCCTAACACGTACGCTCACCCTAAACCGTTGTCGTACCCTAACCTGTACCCTGAACCGTCCCCGTCCCCGTCCCCTAACCCTAACCCTAACCCTAACCCTTACTCTAAGCCTTATCCTCACCCGTCCCCTAATCCTAACCCGTACGCTAACACTAACCCGTACCCTAACACGTACGCTCACCCTAATCCGTTGTCGTACACTAACCTGTACTCTAAACCGTCCCTGTCCCCATCCCCTAACCCTAACCCTAACCCTAACCCTAACCCTAACCCTAACCCTAACCCTTACCCGAAGCCTTAACCTCACCCGTCCCCTAATCCTAACCCGTACGCTAACACTAACGCATACCCTAAAACGTACGCTCACCCTAAACCGTTGTCGTACCCTAAACTGTACCCTAAATCGTCCCCGTCCCCTAACCCTAACCCTAACCCTAACCCTAACCCTTACCCGAAGCCTTACCCTCACCCGTCCCCTAATCCTAACCCGTACGCTAACACTAACCCGTGCCTTAAAACGTACGCTCCCCTAAACCGTTGTCGTACCCTAACCTGTACCCTAAACCGTCCCCGTCCCCTAAACCTAGCCCTAACCCTAACCCTAACCCTTACCCGAAGCATTACCCTCACCCGTCCCCGAATCCTAACCCGTACGCTAACACTAACCCGTACCCTAACACTTACGCTCACCATAAACCGTTGTCGTACCCTAACCTGTACCCTAAACCGTCCCCGTGCCCGTCCCCTAACCCTAACCCTAACCCTAACCCTAACCCTTGCCCGAAGCCTTACCCTCACCCGTCCCCTTATCCTAACCCGTACGCTAACACTAACCCGTACCTTAACACGTACACTCACCCTAAACAGTTGTCGTACCCTAACCTGTACCCTAAACCGTCCCCGTCCCCGTCCCCTAACCCTAACCCTAACCCTAACCCTTACCCAAAGCCTTACCCTCACCCGTCTCCTAATCCTAACCCGTACGCAAACAATAACCCGTACCCTAACACGTACGCTCACCCTAAACCGTTGTCGTACCCTAACCTGTACCCTAAACCGTCCCCGTCCCCTAACTCTAACCCTAACCCTAACCCTAACCCTAACCCTTACCCGAAGCCTTACCCTCACCCGTCCCCTAATCCTAACCCGTACGCTAACACTAACCCGTACCCTAACACGTACACTCACCCTAAAACGTTGTCGTCCCCTAACCCTAAACCTAACCCTAACCCTAACCCTAACCTGTACCCTAAACCGTCCCCGTCCTCTAACCCTAACCATAACCCTAACACTTACCCGAAGCCTTACCCTCACCCGGCCCCTAATCCTAACCCGTACGCTAACACTAACCTGTACCCTAACACGTACGCTCACCCTAAACCGTTGTCGTACCCTAAACTGTACCCTAAACCGTCCCCGTCCCCTAACCCTACCCCTATCCCTAACCCTTACCTGAAGCCTTACCCTCACATGTCCCATAATCCTCACCCGTGCGCTAACACTAAAGCGTAACCTAAAACGTACGCTCACCCTAAACCATTGTCGTACACTAACCTATACCCTAAACAGTCCCCGTCCCCTAACCCTAACCCTAACCCTAACCCTAACCCTAACCCTAACCCTTACCCGAAGCCTTACCCTCACCCGTCCCCTAATCCTAACCCGTACGCTAACACTAACCCGTACCCTAACAAGTACGCTCCCCTAAACCGTTATCGTACCCTAGCCTGTACCCTAAACCGTCCCCGTCCCCTAAACCTAACCCTAAACCTAACCCTAACCCTTACCCGAAGCCTTACCCTCACCCGTCCCCTAATCCTAACCCGTACGCTATCACCTACCCGTACCCTAACACGTACACTCAGCCTAAACCGTTGTCGTACCCTAACCTGTACCCTAAACTGTCCCCGTGCCCGTCCCCTAACCCTAAACCTAACCCTGACCCTAACCCTTACCCGAAGCCTTACCCTCACCCGACCCCTAATCCTAACCCGTACGCTAACACTAACCCGTAACCTAACACGTACGCTCACCCTAAACCGTTGTCGTACCCTAACCTGTATCCTAAACCGTCCCCGTCCCCTAACCCTAACCCT
This sequence comes from Delphinapterus leucas, assembly GCF_059928025.1. Lineage (NCBI taxonomy): Eukaryota > Metazoa > Chordata > Mammalia > Artiodactyla > Monodontidae > Delphinapterus > Delphinapterus leucas. The sequence goes on from NC_143130.1 coordinate 30,014,674, forward strand.
AACACTAACCCTAACCCTAATCCTTACCCGAAGCCTTACACTCACCCGTCCCCTAATCCTAACCCATACGCTAACACTAACCCGTACCCTAACACTTACACTCACCCTAATCCGTTGTCGTACCCTAACCTGTACCCTAAACCGTCCCCGTCCCGTAACCCTAACCCTAACCCTAACCCTAACCCTTACCCGAAGCATTACCCTCACCCGTCCCCTAATCCTAACCCGTGCGCTAACACTAACCCGTACCCTAACATGTACGCTCACCCTAAACAATTGTCGTACCCTAACATGTACCCTAAACCGTCCCCGTACCCTAACCCTAAC
>NC_143130.1:30020000-30070000 GCF_059928025.1 Delphinapterus leucas
TAACCCTAACCCTAAACCTATCCCGGAATCTTACCCTCACCCGTCCCCTAATCCTAACCCGTACGCTAACACTAACCCATACCCTAACACGTACGCTCACCCTAAGCCGTTGTCGTACCCTAACCTGTACCCTAAACCGTCCCCGTCCCCGAACCCTAACCCTAACCCTAACCCTAACCCTAACCCTTACCCGAAGCCTTACACTCACCCGTCCCCTAATCCTCACCCGTACGCTAACACTAACCCGTACCTTAACACGTACGCTCACCCTAAACCGTTGTCGCACACTATCCTGTACCCTAAACCGTCCCCGTCCCCTAACCCTAACCCTAACCCTAACCCTAACCCTTACCCGAAGCATAACCCTCACCTGTCCCCTAATACTAACCCGTACGCTAACACTAACCCGTACCGTAAAACGTACGCTCACACTAAACCGTTGTCGTACCCTAACCTGTACCCTAAACCGTCCCCGTCCCCTAACCCTAAACCTAACACTAACCCTAACCCTAACCCTTACCCGAAGCCTTAGCCTCAACCGTCCCCTAATCCTAACCTGTACACTAACACTAACCCGTACCCTAACACGTACGTTCACCCTAAATCGTTGTCGTACCCTAACCTGTACCCTAAACCTTCCCCGTCCCCTAACCCTAACCCTAACCCTAACCCTAACCCTAACCCTTACCCGAAGCCTTACCCTAACCCGTACCCTAATCCTAACCCGTACGCTAACACTAACACATACCCTAACACGTACGCTCACCCTAAACCGTTGTCGTACCCTAACTTGTACCCTAAACCGTCCCCGTCCCCGTCCCCTAACCCTAACCCTTACCCGAAGGCTTACCCTCACCCGTCCCTTAATCCTAAACCGTACGCTAACACTAACCCGTACCCTAACACGTACGCTCACCCTAAACCGTTGTCGTACCTTAACCTGTACCCTAAACCGTCCCCGTCGCCTAACCCTAACCCTAACACTAACCCTAACCCGAACCCTTACCCGAAGCCTTACAATCACCCGTCCCCTAATCCTAACCCGTACGCTAAAACTAACCCGTACCCTAACACGTACGCTCACCCTAAACCGTTGTCGTACCCTAACCTGTACCCTAAACCGTCCCCGTCCCCTAACCCTAACCCTAACCCTAACCCTAACCCTAACCCTTACCCGAAGCCTTACCCTCACCCGTCTCCTAATCCTAACCCGTACGCAAACACTAACCCGTACCCTAACACGTACGCTCACCCTAAACCGTTGTCGTACCCTAACCTGTACCCTAAACCGTCCCCGTCCCCTAACTCTAACCCTAACACTAACCCTAACCCTTACCCTAACCCTAACCCTTACCCGAAGCCTTACCCTCACCCGTCCCCTAATCCTAACCCGTACGCTAACACTAACCCGTACCCTAACACGTACGCTCACCCTAAACCGTTGTCGTACCCTAACCTGTACCCTAAACCGTCACCGTGCCCGTCCCGTAACCCTAACACTAACCCTAACCCTAATCCTTACCCGAAGCCTTGCACTCACCCGTCCCTAATCCTAACCCATACGCTAACACTAACCCGTACCCTAACACTTACGCTCACCCTAATCCGTTGTCGTAACCTAACCTGTACCCTAAACCGTCCCTGTCCCGTAACCCTAACCCTAACCCTAACCCTAACCCTTACCCGAAGCCTTACCCTCACCCGTCCCCTAATCCTAACCCGTGCGCTAACACTAAACCGTACCCTAACATGTACGCTCACCGTAAACAATTGTCGTACCCTAACCTGTACCCTAAACCGTCCCCGTCCCCTAACCCTAACCCTAAACCTAACCCAAACCCTAACCCTTACCCGAAGCCTTACCCTCACCCTTCCCCTAATCCTAACCCATACGCTAACACTTACCGGTACCTTAACACGTATGCTCACCCTAAACCGTTGATGTACCCTAACCTGTACCCTAAACCGTCCCCGTCCCCGTCCCCTAACCCTAAACCTAAACCTAAGCCTAACCCTTACCCGAAGCCTTACCCTCACCCGTCCCATAATCCTAACCCGTACGCTAACACTAACCCGTACCCTAACACGTACGCTCACCCTAAACCGTTGTCGTACCCAAACCTGTACCCTAAACCGTCCCCGTCCCCGTCCCCTAACCCTAACCCTAACACTAACCCTAACCCTTACCCGAAGCCTTACCCTCACCCATCACCTAATCCTAACCCGTTCGCTAACGCTAAACAGTACCCTAACACGTACACTCACTCTAAACCGTTGTCGTACCCTAACTTGTACCCTAAACCGTCCCCGTCCGCTAACCCTAACCATAACCATAACCCTAACCCTTACCCGAAGCCTTACCCTCACCCATCCCCTAATCATCACCCGTACGCTAACACTAACCCATACCCTAACACGTACGCTCACCTTAAACCGTTGTCGTACCCTAACCTGTACCCTAAACCGTCCCCGTCCCCGTCCCCTAACCCTAACCCTAACCCTAACCCTAACCGTTACCCGAAGCCTTACCCTCACCCGTCCCCTAATGATAACCCGTATGCTAACACTAACCCGTACCCTAACACGTACGCTCACCCTAAACCGTTGTCGTACCCTAACCTGTACCCTAAACCGTCCCCGTCCCCTAAACCTAACCCGAACCCTAACCCTAACCCTAACCCTTTCCCGAAGCCTTACCCTCACCCGTCCCCAAATCCTAACCCGTACAATAACACTAACCCGTGCCTTAACACGTACGCTCACACTAAACCGTTGTCGTACCCTAACCTGTACCCTAAACCGTCCCCGTCCTCTAACCCTAACCCTAAACCTAAACCTAACCCTTACCCGAAGCCTTACCCTTACCCGTCCCCTAATCCAAACCCGTACGCTAACACTAACCCATACCCTAACACGTACGCTCACCCTAAACCGTTGTCGTACCCTAACCTGTATCCTAAACCGTCTCCGTCCCTTAACCCTCACCCTAACCCTAACCCTAACCCTTACCCGAAGCCTTACACTCAACCGTCCCCTAATCCTAACCCGTACGCTAACACTAACCCATACCCTATCACGTAAGCTCACCCTAAACCGTTGTCGTACCCTAACCTGTACCCTAAACCGTCCCCTTCCCCTAACCCTAACCCTAACCCTAACCCTAACCCTAACGCTTACCCAAAGCCTTACCCTCACCCGTCCCCTAATCCTAACCCGTACGCTAACACTAACCCATATCCTAACACGTACGCTCACCCTAAACCGTTGTCGTACCCTAACCTGTACCCTAAACCGTCCCCGTCCCCTAACCCTAACCCTAACCCTAACCCTAACCCTAAACCTTACCCGAAGCCTTACACTCACCCGTCCCCTAATCCTAACCCGTACACTAACACTAACCCGTACCCTAACACGTACGCTCACCCTAAACCGTTGTCGTACCCTAACCTGTACCGTAAACCGTCCCCGTCCCCTAATTCTAACCCTAACCCTAGCCCTAACCCTTACCCGAAGCCTTACCCTCACCCGTCCCGTATTCCTAACCCGTACGCTAACACTAACCCATACCCTAACACGTACGCTCACCCTAAACCGTTGTCGTACCCTAACCTGTACCCTGAACCGTCCCCGTCCCCGTCCCCTAACCCTAACCCTAACCCTAACCCTTACTCTAAGCCTTACCCTCACCCGTCCCCCAATCCTAACCCGTACGCTAACACTAACCCGTACCCTAACACGTACGCTCACCCTAATCCGTTGTCGTACACTAACCTGTACTCTAAACCGTCCCTGTCCCCATCCCCTAACCCTAACCCTAACCCTAACCCTAACCCTAACCCTTACCCGAAGCCTTAACCTCACCCGTCCCCTAATCCTAACCCGTACGCTAACACTAACCCATACCCTAAAACGTACGCTCACCCTAAACCGTTGTCGTACCCTAAACTGTACCCTAAATCGTCCCCGTCCCCTAACCCTAACCCTAACCCTAACCCTAACCCTTACCCGAAGCCTTACCCTCACCCGTCCCCTAATCCTAACCCGTACGCTAACACTAACCCGTGCCTTAAAACGTACGCTCCCCTAAACCGTTGTCGTACCCTAACCTGTACCCTAAACCGTCCCCGTCCCCTAAACCTAGCCCTAACCCTAACCCTAACCCTTACCCGAAGCATTACCCTCACCCGTCCCTGAATCCTAACCCGTACGCTAACACTAACCCGTACCCTAACACTTACGCTCACCATAAACCGTTGTCGTACCCTAACCTGTACCCTAAACCGTCCCCGTGCCCGTCCCCTAACCCTAACCCTAACCCTAACCCTAACCCTTGCCCGAAGCCTTACCCTCACCCGTCCCCTAATCCTAACCCGTACGCTAACACTAACCCGTACCTTAACACGTACACTCACCCTAAACAGTTGTCGTACCCTAACCTGTACCCTAAACCGTCCCCGTCCCCGTCCCCTAACCCTAACCCTAACCCTAACCCTTACCCAAAGCCTTACCCTCACCCGTCTCCTAATCCTAACCCGTACGCAAACAATAACCCGTACCCTAACACGTACGCTCACCCTAAACCGTTGTCGTACCCTAACCTGTACCCTAAACCGTCCCCGTCCCCTAACTCTAACCCTAACCCTAACCCTAACCCTAACCCTAACCCTAACCCTTACCCGAAGCCTTACCCTCACCCGTCCCCTAATCCTAACCCGTACGCTAACACTAACCCGTACCCTAACACGTACACTCACCCTAAAACGTTGTCGTACCCTAACCTGTACCCTAAACCGTCCCCGTGCCCGTCCCCTAACCCTAAACCTAACCCTAACCCTAACCCTAACCTGTACCCTAAACCGTCCCCGTCCTCTAACCCTAACCATAACCCTAACACTTACCCGAAGCCTTACCCTCACCCGGCCCCTAATCCTAAACCGTACGCTAACACTAACCTGTACCCTAACACGTACGCTCACCCTAAACCGTTGTCGTACCCTAAACTGTACCCTAAACCGTCCCCGTCCCCTAACCCTACCCCTATCCCTAACCCTTACCTGAAGCCTTACCCTCACACGTCCCATAATCCTCACCCGTGCGCTAACACTAAAGCGTAACCTAAAACGTACGCTCACCCTAAACCATTGTCGTACACTAACCTATACCCTAAACAGTCCCCGTCCCCTAACCCTAACCCTAACCCTAACCCTAACCCTAACCCTAACCCTTACCCGAAGCCTTACCCTCACCCGTCCCCTAATCCTAACCCGTACGCTAACACTAACCCGTACCCTAACAAGTACGCTCCCCTAAACCGTTATCGTACCCTAGCCTGTACCCTAAACCGTCCCCGTCCCCTAAACCTAACCCTAAACCTAACCCTAACCCTTACCCGAAGCCTTACCCTCACCCGTCCCCTAATCCTAACCCGTACGCTATCACCTACCCGTACCCTAACACGTACACTCAGCCTAAACCGTTGTCGTACCCTAACCTGTACCCTAAACTGTCCCCGTGCCCGTCCCCTAACCCTAAACCTAACCCTGACCCTAACCCTTACCCGAAGCCTTACCCTCACCCGACCCCTAATCCTAACCCGTACGCTAACACTAACCCGTAACCTAACACGTACGCTCACCCTAAACCGTTGTCGTACCCTAACCTGTACCCTAAACCGTCCCCGTCCCCTAACCCTAACCCTAACACTAACCCTAACCCTAATCCTTACCCGAAGCCTTACACTCACCCGTCCCCTAATCCTAACCCATACGCTAACACTAACCCGTACCCTAACACTTACACTCACCCTAATCCGTTGTCGTACCCTAACCTGTACCCTAAACCGTCCCCGTCCCGTAACCCTAACCCTAACCCTAACCCTAACCCTTACCCGAAGCATTACCCTCACCCGTCCCCTAATCCTAACCCGTGCGCTAACACTAACCCGTACCCTAACATGTACGCTCACCCTAAACAATTGTCGTACCCTAACATGTACCCTAAACCGTCCCCGTACCCTAACCCTAACCCTAAACCTAACCCAAACCCTAACCCTTACCCGAAGCCTTACCCTCACCCGTCCCCTAATCCTAACCCATACGCTAACACTAACCCGTACCTTAACACGTACGCTCACCCTAAACCGTTGATGTACCCTAACCTGTACCCTAAACCGTCCCCGTCCCCGTCCCCTAACCCTAAACCTAAACCTAAGCCTAACCCTTATCCGAAGCCTTATCCTCACCCGTCCCATAATCGTAACCTGTACGCTAACACTAACCCGTACCCTAACACGGACGCTCACCCTAAACCGTTGTCGTACCCAAAGCTGTACCCTAAACCGTCCCCGTCTCCGTCCCCTAACCCTAACCCTAACACTAACCCTAACCCTTACCCGAAGCCTTACCCTCACCCGTCACCTAATCCTAACCCGTTCGCTAACGCTAACCCGTACCCTAACACGTACACTCACTCTAAACCGTTGTCGTACCCTAACTTGTACCCTAAACAGTCCCCGTCCGCTAACCCTAAACATAACCATAACCCTAACCCTTACCCGAAGCCTTACCCTCACCCGTCTCCTAATCCTAACACGTACGCTAACACTAACCCGTACCCTAACACGTACGCTCAGCCTAAACCGTTGTCGTACCCTAACCTGTACCCTAAACCGTCCCCGTCCCCGTCCCCTAACCCTAACCCTAACCCTAACCCTTACCCGAAGCCTTACCCTCACCCGTCCCCTAATCCTAACCCGTACGCTAACACTAACCCGTACCCTAACACGTACGCTCACCCTAAACCGTTGTCGTACCCTAACCTGTACCCTAAACCGTCCCCGTCCCCTAACCCTAACCCTAAACCTAAACCTAACCCTTACCCGAAGCCTTACCCTCACCGGTCCCCTAATCCTAACCCGTACGCTAACACTAACCCATACCCTAACACGTACGCTCACCCTAAACCGTTCTCGTACCCTAACCTGTATCCTAAACCGTCTCCGTCCCTTAACCCTCACCCTTACCCTAACCCTAACCCTTACCCGAAGCCTTACCCTCAACCGTCCCCTAATCCTAAGCCGTACGCTAACACTAAACCATACCTTATCACGTAAGCTCACCCTAAACCGTTGTCGTACCCTAACCTGTACCCTAAACCGTCCCCTTCCCCTAACCCTAACCCTAACGCTAACCCTAACCCTAACGCTTACCCAAAGCCTTACCCTCACCCGTCCCCTAATCCTAACCCGTACGCTAACACTAACCCATACCCTAACACGTACGCTCACCCTAAACCGTTGTCATACCCTAACCTGTACCCTAAACCGTCCCCGTCCCCTAACCCTAACCCTAACCCTAACCCTAACCCTAAACCTTACCCGAAGCCTTACACTCACCCGTCCCCTAATCCTAACCCGTACACTAACACTAACCCGTACCCTAACACGTACGCTCACCCTCAACTGTTTCGTACCCTAACCTGTACCCTAAACCGTCCCCGTCCCCTAACTCTAACCCTCACCCTAGCCCTAACCCTTACCCGAAGCCTTACCCTCACCCGTCCCGTATTCCTAAACGTACGCTAACACTAACCCATACCCTAACACGTACGCTCACCCTACACCGTTGTCGTACCCTAACCTGTACCCTAAACCGTCCCCGTCCACGTCCCCTAACCCTAACCCTAACCCTAACCCTTACTCGAAGCCTTACCCTCACCCGTCCCCTAATCCTAACCCGTACGCTAACACTAAACCGTACCCTAACACGTACGCTCACCCTAATCCGTTGTCGTACACTAACCTGTACCCTAAACCGTCCCTGTCCCCATCCCCTAACCCTAACCCTAACCCTAACCCTAACCCTAACCCTAACCCTAACCCTTACCCGAAGCCTTAACCTCACCCGTCCCCTAATCCTAACCCGTACGCTAACACTAACCCATACCCTAACACGTACGCTCACCCTAAACCGTTGTCGTACCCTAACCTGTACCCTAAACCGTCCCCGTCGCCTAACCCTAACCTTAACCCTAACCCTAACCCGATCCGTTACCCGAAGCCTTACACTCACCCGTCCCCTAATCCTAACCCGTACGCTAAAACTAACCCGTACCCTAACACATACGCTCACCCTAAACCGTTGTCGTACCCTAACCTGTACCCTAAACCGTCCCCGTCCCCGTCCCCTAACCCTAACCCTAACCCTAACCCTAACCCTTACCCGAAGCCTTACCCTCACCCGTCCCCTAATCCTAACCCGTACGCTAACACTAACCCGTGCCCTAAATCGTACGCTCCCCTAAACCGTTGTTGTACCCTAACCTGTACCCTAAACTGTCCCCGTCACCTAAACCTAACCCTAACCCTAACCCTAACCCTAAACCTTACCCGAAGCCTTACACTCACCCGTCCCCTAATCCTAACCCGTACACTAACACTAAACCGTACCCTAACACGTACGCTCACCCTCAACTGTTTCGTACCCTAACCTGTACCCTAAACCGTCCCCGTCCCCTAACTTGACCCTCAACCTAGCCCTAACCCTTACCCGAAGCCTTACCCTCACCCGTCCCGTATTCCTAAACGTACGCTAACACTAACCCATACCCTAACACGTACGCTCACCCTAAACCGTTGTCGTACCCTAACATGTACCCTAAACCGTCCCCGTCTCCTAACCCTAAACCTAACCCTAAACCTAACCCTAATCCTTACCCGAAGCCTTACCCTCACCCGTCCCCGAATCCTAAACCGTACGCTAACACTAACCCGTACCCTAACAAGTACGCTCACCCTAAACCGTTGTCGTACCCTAACCTGTACCCTAAACCGTCCCCGTCACCTAACCCTAACCCTACCCTAACCCTAACCCTAACTCTTACCCGAAGCCTTACCCTCACCCGTCCCCTAATTCTAACCCGTACGCTAACACTAACCCGTACCCTAACACGTACGCTCACCCTAAACCGTTGTCGTACCCTAACCTGTACCCTAAACCGTCCCTGTGCCCGTTCCCTAACCCTAACCCTAACCCTAACCCTAACCCTAACCCTATCCCGAAATCTTACCCTCACCCGTCCCCTAATCCTAACCCGTACGCTAACACTAACCCGTACCCTAACACGTACGCTCACCCTAAGCCGTTGTCGTACCCTAACCTGTACCCTAAACCGTCCCCGTCCCCGAACCCTAACCCTAACCCTAACCCTAACACTTACCCGAAGCCTTACACTCACCCGTCCCCTAATCCTCACCCTTACGCTAACACTAACCCGCACCTTAACACGTACGCTCACCCTAAACCGTTGTCGCACACTAAGCTGTACCCTAAACCGTCCCCGTCCCCTAACCCTAACCCTAACCCTATCCCTAACCCTAACCCTTACCCGAAGCATAACCCTCTCCTGTCCCCTAATACTAACCCGTACGCTAACACTAACCCGTACCCTAAAACTTACGCTCACACTAAACCGTTGTCTTACCCTAACCTGTACCCTAAACCGTCCCCGTCCCCTAACCCTAAACCTAAACCTAACCCTAACCCTAACCCTTACCCGAAGCCTTACCCTCACCCGTCCCCTAATCCTAACCTGTACACTAACACTAACCCGTACCCTAACACGTACGTTCACCCTAAATCGTTGTCGTACCCTAACCTGTACCCTAAACCTTCCCCGTCCCCTAACCCTAACCCTAATCCTAACCCTAACCCTAACCCTTACCCGAAGCCTTACCCTAACCCGTCCCCTAATCCTAAACCGTACGCTAACACTAACACGTACCCTAACACGTACGCTCACCCAAAACCGTTGTCGTACCCAAACCTGTACCCTAAACCGTCCCCGTCCCCTAACCCTAACCCTAACCCTAACCCTAACCCTTACCCGAAGGCTTACCCTCACCCGTCCCTTAATCCTAACCCGTATGCTAACACTAACCCGTACCCTAACACGTACGCTCACCCTAAACCGTTGTCGTACCCTAACCTGTACCCTAAACCGTCCCCGTCCCCTAACCCTAACCCTAACACTAACCCTAACCCTAATCCTTACCCGAAGCCTTACACTCACCCGTCCCCTAATCCTAACCCATACACTAACACTAACCCGTACCCTAACACTTACGCTCACCCTAATCCGTTGTCGTACCCTAACCTGTACCCTAAACCGTCCCCGTCCCGTAACCCTAACCCTAACCCTAACCCTAACCCTTACTCGAAGTATTACCCTCACCCGTCCCCTAATCCTAACCCGTGCGCTAACACTAACCCGTACCCTAACATGTACGCTCACCCTAAACAATTGTCGTACCCTAACATGTACCCTAAACCGTCCCCGTACCCTAACCGTAACCCTAAACCTAACCCAAACCCTAACCCTTACCCGAAGCCTTACCCTCACCCGTCCCCTAATCCTAACCCATACGCTAACACTAACCCGTACCTTAACACGTACGCTCACCCTAAACCGTTGATGTACCCTAACCTGTACCCTAAACCGTCCCCGTCCCCGTCCCCTAACCCTAAACCTAAACCTAAGCCTAACACTTACCCGAAGCCTTATCCTCACCCGTCCCATAATCGTAACCTGTACGCTAACACTAACCCGTACCCTAACACGGACGCTCACCCTAAACCGTTGTCGTACCCAAACCTGTACCCTAAACCGTCCCCGTCTCCGTCCCCTAACCCTAACCCTAACACTAACCCTAACCCTTACCCGAAGCCTTACCCTCACCCGTCACCTAATCCTAACCCGTTCGCTAACGCTAACCCGTACCCTAACACGTACACTCACTCTAAACCGTTGTCGTACCCTAACTTGTACCCTAAACCGTCCCCGTCCGCTAACCCTAACCATAACCATAACCCTAACCCTTACCCGAAGCCTTACCCTCACCCGTCTCCTAATCATAACACGTACGCTAACACTAACCCGTACCCTAACACGTACGCTCAGCCTAAACCGTTGTCGTACCCTAACCTGTACCCTAAACCGTCCCCGTCCCCGTCCCCTAACCCTAACCCTAACCCTAACCCTTACCCGAAGCCTTACCCTCACCCGTCCCCTAATCCTAACCCGTACGCTAACACTAACCCGTACCCTAACACGTACGCTCACCCTAAACCGTTGTCGTACCCTAACCTGTACCCTAAACCGTCCCCGTCCCCTAACCCTAACCCTAAACCTAAACCTAACCCTTACCCGAAGCCTTACCCTCACCGGTCCCCTAATCCTAACCCGTACGCTAACACTAACCCATACCCTAACACGTACGCTCACCCTAAACCGTTCTCGTACCCTAACCTGTATCCTAAACCGTCTCCGTCCCTTAACCCTCACCCTTACCCTAACCCTAACCCTTACCCGAAGCCTTACCCTCAACCGTCCCCTAATCCTAAGCCGTACGCTAACACTAAACCATACCCTATCACGTAAGCTCACCCTAAACCGTTGTCGTACCCTAACCTGTACCCTAAACCGTCCACTTCCCCTAACCCTAACCCTAACCCTAACCCTAACCCTAACGCTTACCCAAAGCCTTACCCTCACCCGTCCCCTAATCCTAACCCGTACGCTAACACTAACCCATACCCTAACACGTACGCTCACCCTAAACCGTTGTCATACCCTAACCTGTACCCTAAACCGTCCCCGTCCCCTAACCCTAACCCTAACCCTAACCCTAACCCTAAACCTTACCCGAAGCCTTACACTCACCCGTCCCCTAATCCTAACCCGTACACTAACACTAACCCGTACCCTAACACGTACGCTCACCCTCAACTGTTTCGTACCCTAACCTGTACCCTAAACCGTCCCCGTCCCCTAACTCTAACCCTCACCCTAGCCCTAACCCTTACCCGAAGCCTTACCCTCACCCGTCCCGTATTCCTAAACGTACGCTAACACTAACCCATACCCTAACAGGTACGCTCACCCTAAACCGTTGTCGTACCCTAACCTGTACCCTAAACCGTCCCCGTCCACGTCCCCTAACCCTAACCCTAACCCTAACCCTTACTCGAAGCCTTACCCTCACCCGTCCCCTAATCCTAACCCGTACGCTAACACTAAACCGTACCCTAACACGTACGCTCACCCTAATCCGTTGTCGTACACTAACCTGTACCCTAAACCGTCCCTGTCCCCATCCCCTAACCCTAACCCTAACCCTAACCCTTACCCGAAGCCTTAACCTCACCCGTCCCCTAATCCTAACCCGTACGCTAACACTAACCCATACCCTAACACGTACGCTCACCCTAAACCGTTGTCGTACCCTAACCTGTACCCTAAACCGTCCCCGTCGCCTAACCCTAACCTTAACCCTAACCCTAACCCGATCCGTTACCCGAAGCCTTACCCTCACCCGTCCCCTAATCCTAACCCGTACGCTAAAACTAACCCGTACCCTAACACATACGCTCACCCTAAACCGTTGTCGTACCCTAACCTGTACCCTAAACCGTCCCCGTCCCCGTCCCCTAACCCTAACCCTAATCCTAACCCTAACCCTTACCCGAAGCCTTACCCTCACCCGTCCCCTAATCCTAACCCGTACGCTAACACTAACCCGTGCCCTAAAACGTACGCTCCCCTAAACCGTTGTTGTACCCTAACCTGTACCCTAAACTGTCCCCGTCCCCTAAACCTAACCCTACCCTAACCCTAACCCTAAACCTTACCCGAAGCCTTACACTCACCCGTCCCCTAATCCTAACCCTTACACTAACACTAACCCGTACCCTAACACGTACGCTCACCCTCAACTGTTTCGTACCCTAACCTGTACCCTAAACCGTCCCCGTCCCCTAACTCTGACCCTCACCCTAGCCCTAACCCTTACCCGAAGCCTTACCCTCACCCGTCCCGTATTCCTAAACGTACGCTAACACTAACCCATACCCTAACACGTACGCTCACCCTAAACCGTTGTCGTACCCTAACCTGTACCCTAAACCGTCCCCGTCCACGTCCCCTAACCCTAACCCTAACCCTAACCCTTACTCGAAGCCTTACCCTCACCCGTCCCCTAATCCTAACCCGTACGCTAACACTAAACCGTACCCTAACACGTACGCTCACCCTAATCCGTTGTCGTACACTAACCTGTACCCTAAACCGTCCCTGTCCCCATCCCCTAACCCTAACCCTAACCCTAACCCTAACCCTAACCCTTACCCGAAGCCTTAACCTCACCCGTCCCCTAATCCTAACCCGTACGCTAACACTAACCCATACCCTAACACGTACGCTCACCCTAAACAGTTGTCGTACCCTAACCTGTACCCTAAACCGTCCCCGTCCCCGTCCCCTAACCCTAACCCTAACCCTAAGTCTAACCCTTACCCGAAGCCTTACCCTCACCCGTCCCCTAAACCTAACCCGTACGCTAACACTAACCCGTACCCTAACACGTACGCTCACCCTAAACCGTTGTCGTACCCTAACCTGTACCCTAAACCGTCCCCGTCGCCTAACCCTAACCTTAACCCTAACCCTAACCCGATCCGTTACCCGAAGCCTTACCCTCACCCGTCCCCTAATCCTAACCCGTAAGCTAACACTAACCCGTACCCTAACACATACGCTCACCCTAAACCGTTGTCGTACCCTAAACTGTACCCTAAACCGTCCCCGTCCCCTAACCCTAACCCTAACCCTAAACCTTACCCGAAGCCTTACCCTCACCCGTCCCATAATCCTAACCCGTGCGCTAACACTAAACCATACCCTAAAACGTACGCTCACCCTAAACCATTGTCGTACCCTAACCTATACCCTAAACAGTCCCCGTCCCCTAACCCTAACCCTAACCCTAACCCTAACCCTAACCCTAACCCTTACCCGAAGCCTTACCCTCACCCGTACCCTAATCCTAACCCGTACGCTAACACTAACCCGTACCCTAACAAGTACGCGCCCCTAAACCGTTATCGTACCCTAGCCTGTACCCTAAACCGTTCCCGTCCCCTAAACCTAACCCTAACCCTAACCCTAACCCTTACCCGAAGCCTTACCCTCACCCGTCCCCTAATCCTAACCCGTACGCTAACACTAACCCATACCCTAACACGTACACTCACCCTAAACCGTTGTCGTACCCTAACCTGTACCCTAAACCGTCCCCGTGCCCGTCCCCTAACCCTAAACCTAACCCTAACCCTAACCCTTACCCGAAGCCTTACCCTCACCCGACTCCTAATCCTATCCCGTACGCTAACACTAACCCGTACCGTAACACGTACGCTCACCCTAAACCGTTGTTGTACCCTAACCTGTACCCTAAACCGTCCCAGTCCTCTAACCCTAACCCTAACCCTAACCCTAACCCTAACCCTTACCCGAAGCCTTACCCTCACCCGTCCCCTAATCCTAACCCGTACTCTAACAGTAACCGTACCCTAACACGTACGCTCACCCTAAACCATTGTTGTACCCTAAACTGTACCCTAAACCGTCCCCGTCCACTAACCCTAACCCTAACCCTAACCCTAACCCTAATCCTTACCCGAAGCCTTACCGTCACCAGTCCCATAATCCTAACCCGTGCGCTATCACTAAACCATACCCTAAAACGTACGCTCACCCTAAACCGTTGTCGTACCCTAACCTGTACCCTAAACAGTCCCCGTCCCCTAACCCTAACCCTAACCCTAACCCTAACCCTTACCCGAAGCCTTACCCTCACCCGTCCCCTAATCCTAACCCGTACGCTAACACTAACCCGTACCCTAACACGTACGCTGACCCTAAACCGTTGTCGTAACCTAACCTGTACCCAAAACCGTCCCCGTCCCCGTCCCGTAACCCTAACCCTAACCCTAACCCTTACCCGAAACCTTACCCTCACCCGTCCCCTAATCCTAACCCGTACGCTAACACTAACCCGTACCCTAACACGTACGCTCACCCTAAACCGTTGTCATACCCTAACCTGTACCCTAATACGTCCCCGTCCCCTAACCCTAACCCTAACCCTAACCCTAACCCTTACCCGAAGCCTTACCCTCACCCGTCCCCTAATCCTAACCCGTACGCTAACACTAACCCGTACCCTAACACGTACGCTCCCCTAAACCGTTGTCGTACCCTAACCTGTACCCTAAACCGTCCCCGTGCCCGTCCCCTAACCCTAAAGCTAACACTAACCCTAAACCTTACCCGAAGCCTTACCCTCACCCGTCCCCTAATCCTATCCCGTACGCTAACACTAACCCGTACCCTAACACGTACGCTCACCCTAAACCGTTGTCGTACACGAACCTGTACCCTAAACCGTCCGCGTCCTCTAAACCTAACCCTAACCCTAACCCTAACCCTAACCCTTACCCGAAGCCTTACCCTCACCCGTCCCCTAATCCTAACCCGTACGCTAACACAAACCCGTACCCTAAAACGTACGCTCACCCTAAACCGTTGTCGTACCCTAAACTGTACCCTAAACCGTCCCCGTACCCTAACCCTAACCCTAACCCTAACCCTAACCCTAACCCTTACCCGAAGCCTTACCCTCACCCGTCCCCTAATCCTAACCCATACGCTAAAACTAACCCGTACCCTAACACGTACGCTCACCCTAAACCGTTGTCGTACCGTAACCTGTACCCTAAACCGTCCCCGTCCCCTAACCCTAACCCTAACCCTAACCCTAACCCTAACCCTTACCCGAAGCCTTACACTCACCCGTCCCCTAATACTAACCCGTACACTAACACTAACCCGTACCTCAACACGTACGCTCACCCTAAACCGTTGTCGTACCCTAACCTGTACCCTAAGCCGTCCCCGTCGCCTAACCCTAACCCTAACCCTAACCCTAACACGAACCCTTACCTGAAGTCTTACCCTCACCCGTCCCCTAATCCTAATCCGTACGCTAAAACTAACCCGTACCCTAACACTTACGCGCACCCTAAACCGTTGTCGTACCCTAACCTGTACCCTAAACCGTCCCCATCCCCTAAACCTAACCCTAACCCTAACCCTTACCCGAAGCCTTACCCTCACCCGTCCCCTAATACTAACCCGTATGCTAACAGTAACACGTACCCTAACAGGTACGCTCACCATAAACCGTTGTCGTACCCTAACCTGTACCCTAAACCGTCCCCGTGCCCGTCCCCTAACCCTAACCCTAACCCTAACACTTACCCGAAGCCTTACCCTCACCCGTCCCCTAATCCTAACCCGTACGCTAATACTAACACGTACCCTAACACGTACGCTCACCCTAAACCGTTGTCGTACCCTAACCTGTACCCTAAACCGTCCCCGTCCCCTAAACCTAACCCTAACCCTAACCCTAACCCTTACCCGAAGCCTTACCCTCACCCGTCCCCTAATCCTAACCCGTACGCTAACACTACCCGTACCCTAACACTTACGCTCACCCTAAACCGTTGTCGTACCCTAACCTGTACCCTAAACCATCCCCGTCCCCTAACCCTAACCCTAACCCTAACCCTAACCCTAACCCTAACCCTAACACTTACCCGAAGCCTTACCCTCACCCGTCCCCTAATCCTAACCCGTACGCTAACACTAAACCGTACCCTAACACGTACGCTCACCCTAAACCGTTGTCGTACCCTAACCTGTACCTTAAACCGTCCCCGTGCCCGTCCCCTAACCCAAACCTAACCCTAACCCTAACCCTTACCCGAAGCCTTACACTCACCCGTCCCCTAATCCTATCCAGTACGCTAACACTAACCCGTACCCTAACACGTACGCTCACCCTAAACCGTTGTCGTAACCTAACCTGTACCCTAAACCGTACCCGTCCCCTAACCCTAACCCTAACCCTAACCCTAAGCCTTACCCGAAGCCTTACCCTCACACGTCCCATAATCCTAACCGGTGCGCAAACACTAAACCGTACCCTAAAACGTACGCTCACACTAAACCATTGACGTACCCTAACCTATACCCTAAACAGTCCCCGTCCCCTAACCCTAACCCTAACCCTAACCCTAACCCTAACCCTTACCCGAAGCCTTACCCTCACCCGTCACCTAATCCTAACCCGTACGCTAACACTAACCCGTACCCTAACAAGTAAGCTCCCCTAAACCGTTATCGTACCCTAACCTGTCCCCTAAACCGTCCCCGTCCCCTAAACCTAACCCTAACCCTAAACCTAACCCTTATCCGAAGCCTTACCCTCACCCGTCCCCTAATCCTATCCCGTACGCTAACACTAAACCATACCCTAACACGTACGCTCACCATAAACCATTGACGTACCCTAACCTGTACCCTAAACCGTCCCCGTCCCCGTCCCCTAACCCTAACCCTAACCCTAACCCTTACCCGAAACCTTACCCTCACCCGTCCCCTAATCCTAACACGTACGCTAACACTAACCCGTACCCTAACACGTACGCTCACCCTAAACCGTTTTCGTACCCTAACCTGTACCCTAAACCATCCCCGTCCCCTAACCCAAACCCTAACCCTAACCCTAACCCTAACCCTTACCCGAAGCCTTACCTTCACCCGTCCCCTAATCCTAACCCGTACGCTAACACTAACCCGTACCCTAACACGTACGCTCCCCTAAACCGTTGTCGTACCCTAACCTGTACTCTAAACCGTCCCCGTCCCCTAAACCTAACCCTAACCCTAACCCTTACCCGAAGCCTTACCCTCACCCGTCCCCTAATCCTAACCCGTACGCTAACACTAACCTGTACCCTAACACGTACGCTCACCATAAACCGTTGTCGTACCCTAACCTGTACCCTAAACCGTCCCCGTGCCCGTCCCCTAACCCTAACCCTAACCCTAACCCTAACCCTCACCCGAAGCCTTACCCTCACCCGTCCCCTAATCCTAACACGTACGCTAACACTAACCCGTACCCTAACACGTACGCTCACCGTAAACCGTTGTCGTACCCTAACCTGTACCCTAAACCGTCCCCGTCCCCTAACCCTAACCCTAACACTTACCCGAAGCCTTACCCTCACCCGTCCCCTAATCCTAACCCGTACGCTAACAATAACCCATACCCTAACACGTACGCTCACCCTAAACCGTTGTCGTACCCTAACCTGTACCCTAAACCGTCCCCGTCCCCTAACCCTAACCCTAACCCTAACCCTAACCCTAACCCTTACCCGAAGCCTTGCCCTCACCCGTCCCCTAATCCTAACCCGTACCCTAACACGTACGCTCCCCTAAACAGTTGTCGTACCCTAACCTGTACCCTAAACCGTCCCCATCCCCTAAACCTAACCCTAACCCTAACCCTAACCCTTACCCGAAGCCTTACCCTCAACCGTCCCCTAATCCTAACCCGTATGCTAACACTAACACGTACCCTAACACGTACGCTCACCATAAACCGTTGTCGTACCCTAACCTGTACCCTAAACCGTCCCCGTGCCCGTCCCCTAACCCTAACCCTAACCCTAACCCTTAACCGAAGCCTTACCCTCACCCGTCCCCTAATCCTAACCCGTACGCTAATACTAACCGGTACCCTAACACGTACGCTCACCCTAAACCGTTGTCGTACCCTAACCTGTACCCTAAACCGTCCCCGTCCCCTAACCCTAACCCTAACCCTAACCCTATCCCTAAGCCTAACCCTTACCCGAAGCCTTACCCTCACCCGTCCCCTAATCCTAACCCGTATGCTAACACTAACACGTACCCTAACACGTACGCTCACCCTAAACGGTTGTCGTACCCTAACTTGTACCCTAAACCGTCCCCGTCCCCTAACCCTAACCCTAACCCTGACCGGAAGACTTACACTCACCCGTCCCCTAATCCTAACCCGTACGCTAACACTAACCCATACCCTAACACGTACGCTCACCCTAAACCGTTGTCGTAACCTAACCTGTACCCTAAACCGTCACCATCCCCAAACCCTAACCCTAACCCTAACCCTAACCCTAACCCTTACCCGAAGCCTTACACTCACCCGTCCCCTAATCCTAACCCGTACGCTAACACTAACCCGTACCCTATCACGTATGCTCACCCTAAACCGTTGTCGTACCATAACCTGTACCCTAAACCATCCCCGTCCCCTATCCCTAACCCTAACCCTAACCCTAACCCTAACCCTTACTTGAAGCCTTACCCTCACCCGTCCCCTAATCCTAACACGTACGCTAACACTAACCTGTACCCTAACACGTACGCTCACCCTAAACCGTTGTCGTACCCTAACCTGTACCCTAAACCGTCCCCATCCCCTAACCCTAACCCTAACCCTAACCCTAACCTTTACCCGAAGCCTTACCCTCACCCGTCCCCTAATCCTAACCCGTACGCTAACACTAACCCGTACCTTAACACATACGCTCCCCTAAACCGTTGTCATACCCTAACCTGTACCCTAAACCGTCCCCGTCCCCTAAACCTAACCCTAACCCTAACCCTAACCCTTACCCGAAGCCTTACCCTCACCCGTCCCCTAATCCTAACCCGTACGCTAACACTAACCCGTACCTTAACACGTACGCTCACCCTAAACAGTTGTCGTACCCTAACCTGTACCCTAAACCGTCCCCGTCCCCTAACCCTAACCCTAAACCTAACCCTAACCCTTACCCGAAGCCTTACCCTCACCCGTCCCCTAATCTTAACCCGTACGCAAACAATAACCCGTACCCTAACACGTAAGCTCACCCTAAACGGTTGTCGTACCCTAACCTGTACCCTAAACCGTCCCCGTCCCCTAACCCTAACCCTAACCCTAACCCTAACCCAACCCTAACCCTAACCCTTACCCGAAGCATTACCCTCACCCGTCCCCTAATCCTAACCCGTATGCTAACACTAACCCGTAACCTAACACGTGCGCTCACCCTAAACCGTTGTCGTACCCTAACCTGTACCTTAAACCGTCCCCGTGCCCGTCCCCTAACCCTAAACCTAACCCTAACCCTAACCCTTACCCGAAGCCTTACCCTCACCCGTCCCCTAATCCTATCCCGTACGCTAACACTAACCCGTACCCTAACACGTACGTTCACCATAAACAGTTGTCGTAACCTAACCTGTACCCTAAACCGTCCCCGTCCTCTAACCCTAACCCTAACCCTAACCCTAACCCTAAACCTTACCCGAAGCCTTACCCTCACCCGTCCCCTAATCCTAACCCGTACGCTAACACTAACCCATACCCTAACACGTACGCTCACCCTAAACCGTTGTCGTACCCTAAACTGTACCCTAAACCGTCCCCGTCCCCTAACCCTAACCCTAACCCTAACCCTAACCCTAACCCTTACCCGAAGCCTTACCCTCACACGTCCCATAATCCTAACCGGTGCGCTAACACTAAACCGTACCCTAAAACGTACGCTCACCCTAAACCATTGACGTACCATAACCTATACCCTAAACAGTCCCCGTCCCCTAACCCTAAACCTAAACCTAAGCCTAACCCTTACCCGAAGCCTTATCCTCACCCGTCCCATAATCGTAACCCGTACGCTAATACTAACCCGTACCCTAACACGGACGCTCACCCTAAACCGTTGTCGTACCCAAACCTGTACCCTAAACCGTCCCCGTATCCGTCCCCTAACCCTAACCCTAACACTAACCCTAACCCTTACCCGAAGCCTTACCCTCACCCGTCACCTAATCCTAACCCGTTCGCTAACGCTAACCCGTACCCTAACACGTACACTCACTCTAAACCGTTGTCGTACCCTAACTTGTACCCTAAACCGTCCCCGTCCGCTAACCCTAACCATAACCATAACCCTAACCCTTACCCGAAGCCTTACCCTCACCCGTCTCCTAATCCTAACACGTACGCTAACACTAACCCGTACCCTAACACGTACGCTCATCCTAAACCGTTGTCGTACCCTAACCTGTACCCTAAACCGTCCCCGTCCCCGTCCCCTAACCCTAACCCTAACCCTAACCCTTACCCGAAGCCTTACCCTCACCCGTCCCCTAATCCTAACCCGTACGCTAACACTAACCCGTACCCTAACACGTACGCTCACCCTAAACCGTTGTCGTACCCTAACCTGTACCCTAAACCGTCCCCGTCCCCTAACCCTAACCCTAAACCTAAACCTAACCCTTACCCGAAGCCTTACACTCACCGGTCCCCTAATCCTAACCCGTACGCTAACACTAACCCATACCCTAACACGTACGCTCACCCTAAACCGTTCTCGTACCCTAACCTGTATCCTAATCCGTCTCCGTCCCTTAACCCTCACCCTAACCCTAACCCTAACCCTTACCTGAAGCCTTACCCTCAACCGTCCCCTAATCCTAAGCCGTACGCTAACACTAAACCATACCCTATCACGTAAGCTCACCCTAAACCGTTGTCGTACCCTAACCTGTACCCTAAACCGTCCCCTTCCCCTAACCCTAACCCTAACCCTAACCCTAACCCTAACCCTAACCCTTACCCGAAGCCTTACCCTCACCCGTCCCCTAATCCTAACCCGTACGCTAACACTAACCCGTACCCTAACACGTACGCTCACCCTAAACCGTTGTCGTACCCTAAACTGTACCCTAAACCGTCCCCGTGCCCGTCCCCTAACCCTAAACCTAACCCTAACCCTTACCCGAAGCCTTACCCTCACCGTCCCCTAATCCTATCCCGTACGCTACCACTAACCCGTACCCTAACACGTACGCTCACCGTAAACCGTTGTCGTAACCTAACCTGTACCCTAAACCGTCCCCGTCCTCTAACCCTAACCCTAACCCTAACCCTAACACTTACCCGAAGCCTTACCCTCACCCTTCCCCTAATCCTAACCCGTATGCTAACACTAACCCGTACCCTAACACGTACGCTCACCCTAAACCGTTGTCGTACCCTAAACTGTACCCTAAACCGTCCCCGTCCCCTAACCCTAACCCTAACCCTAAACCTTACCCGAAGACTTAGCCTCACCCGTCCCATAATCCTAACCCGTGCGCTAACACTAAACTGTACCCTAAAACGTACGCTCACCCTAAACCATTATCGTACCCTAAACTATACCCTAAACAGTCCCCGTCCCCTAACCCTAACCCTAACCCTAACCTTAACCCTAACCCTTACCCGAAGCCTTACCCTCACCCGTACCCTAATCCTAACCCGTACGCTAACACTAACCCGTACCCTAACAAGTACACTCCCCTAAACCGTTATCGTACCCTAGCCTGTACGCTAAACCGTCCCCGTCCCCTAAACCTAACCCTAACCCTAACCCTAACCATTACCCGAAGCCTTACCCTCACCCGTCCCCTAATCCTAACCCGTACGCTAACACTAACCCATACCCTAACACGTACACTAACCCTAAACCGTTGTCGTACCCTAACCTGTACCCTAAACCGTCCCCGTGCCCGTCCCCTAACCCTAAACCTAACCCTAACCCTAACCCTTACCCGAAGCCTTACCCTCACCCGACTCCTAATCCTATCCCGTACGCTAACACTAACCCGTACCCTAACACGTACGCTCACCCTAAACCGTTGTCGTACCCTAACCTGTACCCTAAACCGTCCCCGTCCTCTAACCCTAACCCTAACCCTAACCCTAACCCTAACCCTTACCCGAAGCCTTACCCTCACCCGTCCCCTGATCCTAACCCGTACTCTAACACTAACCCGTACCCTAACACGTACGCTCACCCTAAACCGTTGTCGTACCCTAAACTGTACCCTAAAACGTCCCCGTCCACTAACCCTAACCCTAACCCTAACCCTAACCCTAACCCTAATCCTTACCCGAAGCCTTACCGTCACCAATCCCATAATCCTAACCCGTGCGCTAACACTAAACCGTACCCTAAAACGTACGCTCACCCTAAACCGTTGTCGTACCCTAACCTGTACCCTAAACAGTCCCCTTCCCCTAACCCTAACCCTAACCCTAACCCTAACCCTTACCCGAAGCCTTACCCTCACCCGTCCCCTAATCCTAACCCGTACGCTAACACTAACCCGTACCCTAACACGTACGCTGACCCTAAACCGTTGTCGTAACCTAACCTGTACCCTAAACCGTCCCCGTCCCCGTCCCCTAACCCTAACCCTAACCCTAACCCTTACCCGAAACCTTACCCTCACCCGTCCCCTAATCCTAACCCGTACGCTAACACTAACCCGTACCCTAACACGTACGCTCACCCTAAACGGTTGTCATACCCTAACCTGTACCCTAATACGTCCCCGTCCCCTAACCCTAACCCTAACCCTAACCCTAACCCTTACCCGAAGCCTTACCCTCACCCGTCCCCTAATCCTAACCCGTACGCTAACACTAACCCGTACCCTAACACGTACGCTCCCCTAAACCGTTGTCGTACGCTAACCTGTACCCTAAACCGTCCCCGTGCCCGTCCCCTAACCCTAAAGCTAACCCTAACCCTAAACCTTACCCGAAGCCTTACCCTCACCCGTCCCCTAATCCTATCCCGTACGCTAACACTAACCCGTACCCTAACACGTACGCTCACCCTAAACCGTTGTCGTACACGAACCTGTACCCTAAACCGTCCGCGTCCTCTAACCCTAACCCTAACCCTAACCCTAACCCTAACCCTAACCCTTACCCGAAGCCTTACCCTCACCCGTCCCCTAATCCTAACCCGTACGCTAACACTAACCCGTACTCTAATACGTACGCTCACCCTAAACCGTTGTCGTACCCTAAACTGTACCCTGAACCGTCCCCATCCCCTAACCCTAACCCTAACCCTAACCCTAACCCTTACCCGAAACCTTACCCTCACCCCTCCCCTAATCCTAACCCGTACCCTAACACGTACGCTCCCCTAAACAGTTGTCGTACCCTAACCTGTAACCTAAACCGTCCCTGTCCCCTAAACCTAACCCTAACCCTAACCCTAACCCTTACCCGAAGCCTTACCCTCACCCGTCCCCTAATACTAACCCGTATGCTAACAGTAACACGTACCCTAACACGTACGCTCACCATAAACCGTTGTCGTACCCTAACCTGTACCCTAAACCGTCCCCGTGCCCGTCCCCTAACCCTAACCCTAACCCTAACCCTTACCCGAAGCCTTACCCTCACCCGTCCCCTAATCCTAACCCGTACGCTAATACTAACACGTACCCTAACACGTACGCTCACCCTAAACCGTTGTCGTACCCTAACCTGTACCCTAAACCGTCCCCGTCCCCTAACCCTAAACCTAACCGTAACCCTAACCCTAACCCTTACCCGAAGCCTTACCCTCACCCGTCCCCTAATCCTAACCCGTACGCTAACACTAACCCGTACCCTAACACGTACGCTCACCCTAAACGGTTGTCGTACCCTAACTTGTACCCTAAACCATCCCCGTCCCCTAACCCTAACCCTAACCCTTACCGGAAGCCTTACACTCACCCGTCCCCTAATCCTAACCCGTACGCTAACAGTAACCCGTACCCTAACACGTACGCTCACCCTAAACCGTTGTCGTACACTAACCTGTACCCTAAACCGTCCCCGTCCCCAAACCCTAACCCTAACCCTAACCCTAACCCTAACCCTTACCCGAAGCCTTACCCTCACCCGTCCCCTAATCCTAACCCTTACGCTAACACTAACCCGTACCCTAAGAGGTATGCTCACCCTAAACCGTTGTCGTACCCTAACCTGTACCCTAAACCATCCCCGTCCCCTATCCCTAACCCTAACCCTAACCCTAACCCTAAACCTTACCCGAAGCCTTACCCTCACCCGTCCCCTAATCCTAACCCGTACGCTAAAACTAACCCGTACCCTAACACGTACGCTCACCCTAAACCGTTGTCGTACTCTAACCTGTACCCTAAACCGTCCCCGTCCACTAACCCTTACCCTAACCCTATCCCTAACCCTAAACCTTACCCGAAGCCTTACCCTCACCCGTCCCCTAATCCTAACCCGTACGCTAACACTAACCCGTACCTTAACACATACGCTCACCCTAAACCGTAGTCGTACCCTAACCTGTACCCTAAACCGTCCCCGTCGCCTAACCCTAACCCTAACCCTAACCCTAACCCTAACCCTAACACTTACCCTAACCCTTACCCGAAGCCTTACCCTCACCCGTCCCCTAATCCTAACCCGTACGCAAACAATAACCCGTACCCTAACACGTACGCTCACCCTAAACCATTGTCGTACCCTAACCTGTACCCTAAACCGTCCCCGTCCCCTAACCCTAACCCTAACCCTAACCCTAACCCTAACCCTAACCCTTACCCGAAGCCTTACCCTCACCCGTCCCCTAATCCTAACCCGTACGCTAACACTAACCCGTACCCTAACACGTACGCTCACCCTAAACCGTTGTCGTACCCTAACCTGTACCTTAAACCGTCCCTGTGCCCGTCCCCTAACCCTAAACCTAACCCTAACCCTAACCCTTACCCGAAGCCTTACACTCACCCGTCCCCTAATCCTATCCAGTACGCTAACACTAACCCGTACCCTAACACGTACGCTCACCCTAAACCGTTGTCGTAACCTAACCTGTACCCTAAACCGTCCCCGTCCTCTAACCCTAACCCTAACCCTAACCCTAACCCTAACCCTTACCCGAAGCCTTACCCTCACCCGTCCCCTAATCCTAACTCGTACGCTAACACTAACCCGTACCCTAACACGTACGCTCACCCTGAACCGTTGTCGTACCCTAAACTGTACCCTAAACCGTCCCCGTCCCCGTCCCCTAACCCTAACCCTAACCCTAACCCTAACCCTTACCCGAAGCCTTACCCTCACACGTCCCATAATCCTAACCGGTGCGCAAACACTAAACCGTACCCTAAAACGTACGCTCACCCTAAACCATTGACGTACCCTAACCTATACCCTAAACAGTCCCCGTCCCCTAACCCTAACCCTAACCCTAACCCTAACACTAACCCTTACCCGAAGCTTTACCCTCACCCGACCCCTAATCCTAACCCGTACGCTAACACTAACACGTACCCTAACACGTACGCTCACCCTAAACCGTTGTCGTACCCTAACATGTACCCTAATCCGTCCCTGTCCCCGTCCCCTAACCATAACCTTAACCCTAACCCTAACCCTTACCCGAAGCCTTACCCTCACCCGTCCCCTAATCCTAAACCGTACGCTAACACTAACCCATACCCTAACACGTACGCTCACCCTAAACCGTTGTCGTACCCTAACCTGTTCTCTAAACCGTCCCCGTGCCCGTCCCCTAACCCTAAACCTAACCCTAACCCTAACCCTTACCCGAAGCCTTACCCTCACCCGTCCCCTAATCCTATCCCGTACGCTAACACTAAACCATACCCTAACACGTACGCTCACCCTAAACCGTTGTCGTACCCTAACCTGTACCCTAAACCGTCCCCGTCCTCTAACCCTAACCCTAACCCTAACCCTAACCCTAACCCTTACCAGAAGCCTTACCCTCACCCGTCCCCTAATCCTAACCCGTACGCTAACACTAACCCGTACCTTAACACGTACGCTCACCCTAAACCGTTGACGTACCCTAACCTGTACCCTAAACCGTCCCCGTCCCCGTCCCCTAACCCTAACCCTAACCCTAACCCTTACCCGAAACCTTACCCTCACCCGTCCCCTAATCCTAACACGTACGCTAACACTAAACCGTACCCTAACACGTACGCTCACCCTAAACCGTTTTCGTACCCTAACCTGTACCCTAAACCGTCCCCGTCCCCGTCCCCTAACCCTAACCCTAACCCTAACCCTAACCCTTACCCGAAACCTTACCCTCACCCGTCCCCTAATCCTAACCCGTACGCTAACACTAACCCGTACCTTAACACGTACGCTCCCCTAAACCGTTGTCGTACCCTAACCTGTACCCTAAACCGTCCCCATCCCCTAACCCTAACCCTAATCCTAACCCTAACCCTTACCCGAAGCCTTACACTCACCCGGCCCCTAATCCTAACCCATAGGCTAACACTAACCCGTACCCTAACACGTATGCTCACCCTAAACCGTTGTCGTACCCTAACCTGTACCCTAAACCGTCCCCGTCCCCTAACCCTAACCCTAACCCTAACCCTAACCCTTACCCGAAGCCTTACCCTCACCCGTCCCCTAATCCTAACCCGTACGCTAACACTAACACGTACCCTAACACGTACGCTCACCCTAAACCGTTGTCGTACCCTAACATGTACCCTAAACCGTCCCTGTCCCCGTCCCCTAACCATAACCCTAAGCCTAACCCTAACCCTTACCCGAAGCCTTACCCTCACCCGTCCCCTAATCCTAAACCGTACGCTAACACTAACCCATACACTAACACGTACGCTCACCCTAAACCGTTGTAGTACCCTAACCTGTACCCTAAACCGTCCCCGTGCCCGTCCCCTAACCCTAAACCTAACCCTAACCCTAACCCTTACCCGAAGCCTTACCCTCACCCGTCCCCTAATCCTATCCCGTACGCTAACACTAAACCATACCCTAACACGTACGCTCACCCTAAAACGTTGTCGTACCCTAACCTGTACTCTAAACCGTCCCCGTCCTCTAACCCTAACCCTAACACTAACCCTTACCCGAAGCCTTACCCTCACCCGTCCCCTAATCCTAACCCGTACGCTAACACTAACCCGTACCCTAACACGTACGCTCACCCTAAACCGTTGACGTACCCTAACCTGTACCCTAAACCGTCCCCGTCCCCGTCCCCTAACCCTAACCCTAACCCTAACCCTTACTCGAAACCTTACCCTCACCCGTCCCCTAATCCTAACACGTACGCTAACACTAACCCGTACCCTAACACGTACGCTCACCCTAAACCGTTTTCGTACCCTAACCTGTACCCTAAACCATCCCCGTCCCCTAACCCTAACCCTAACCCTAACCCTAAACCTTACCCGAAGCCTTACCCTCACCCGTCCCCTAATCCTAACCCTTACGCTAACACTAACCCGTACCCTAACAGGTATGCTCACCCTAAACCGTTGTCGTACCCTAACCTGTACCCTAAACCATCCCCGTCCCCTATCCCTAACCCTAACCCTACACCTAACCCTAACCCTTACCCGAAGCCTTACCCTCACCCGTCCCCTAATCCTAACCCGTACGCTAACACTAACCCGTACTCTAACACGTACGCTCACCCTAAACCGTTGTCGTACTCTAACCTGTATCGTAAACCGTCCCCATCCCCTAACCCTTACCCTAAACCTAACCCTAACCCTAACCTTTACCCGAAGTCTCACCCTCACCCGTCCCCTAATCCTAACCCGTACGCTAACACTAACCCGTACCTTAACACATACGCTCACCCTAAACCGTAGTCGTACCCTAACCTGTACCCTAAACCGTCCACGTCGCCTAACCCTAACCCTAACCCTAACCCTAACCCGAACCCTTACCCGAAGCCTTACCCTCACCCGTCCCCTAATCCTAACCCGTACGCTACCACTAACCCGTACCCTAACACGTACGCTCACCCTGAACCGTTGTCGTACCCTAAACTGTACCCTAAACAGTCCCCGTCCCCTAACCCTAACCCTAACCCTATCCCTAACCCTAACCCTTACCCGAAGCCTTACCCTCACATGTCCCATAATCCTAACCGGTGCGCAAACACTAAACCGTACCCTAAAACGTACGCTCACCCTAAACCATTGACGTACCCTAACCTATACCCTAAACAGTCCCCGTCCCCTAACCCTAACCCTAACCCTAACCCTAACCCTAACCCTTACCCGAAGCCTTACCCTCACCCGTCCCCTAATCCTAACCCGTACGCTAACACTAACCCGTACCCTAACAAGTACGCTCCCCTCAACCGTTATCGTACCCTAACCTGTCCCCTAAACCGTCCCCGTCCCCTAAACCTAACCCTAACCCTAACCCTAACCCTTACCCGAAGCCTTACCCTCACCCGTCCCCTAATCCTATCCCGTACGCTAACACTAAACCATACCCTAACACGTACGCTCACCCTAAACCGTTGACGTACCCTAACCTGTACCCTAAACCGTCCCCGTCCCCGTCCCCTAACCCTAAACCTAACCCTAACCCTTACCCGAAACCTTACCCTCACCCGTCCCCTAATCCTAACATGTACGCTAACACTAACCCGTACCCTAACACGTACGCTCACCCTAAACCGTTTTCGTACACTAACCTGTACCCTAAACCATCCCCGTCCCCTAACCCTAACCCTAACCCTAACCCTAACCCTAACCCTTACCCGAAACTTTACCCTCACCCGTCCCCTAATCCTAACCCGTACGCTAACACTAACCCGTACCTTAACACGTACGCTCCACTAAACCGTTGTCGTACCCTAACCTGTACCCTAAACCATCCCCATCCCCTAACCCTAACCCTAACCCGAAACCTAACCCTAACCCTAACCCTTACCCGAAGCCTTACCCTCACCCGTCCCCTAATCCTAACCCGTACGCTAACACTAACCCGTACCCTAACACGTATGCTCACCCTAAACCGTTGTCGTACCCTAACCTGTACCCTAAACCGTCCCCGTCCCCGTCCCCTAACCCTAACCCTAACCCTAACCCTTACCCGAAGCCTTACACTCACCCGGCCCCTAATCCTAACCCATAGGCTAACACTAACCCGTACCCTAACACGTATGCTCACCCTAAACCGTTGTCGTACCCTAACCTGTACCCTAAACCGTCCCCGTCCCCTAACCCTAACCCTAACCCTAACCCTAACCCTTACCCGAAGCCTTACGCTCACCCGTCCCCTAATCCTAAACCGTACGCTAACACTAACCCATACCCTAACACGTACGCTCACCCTAAACCGTTGTCGTACCCTAACATGTACCCTAAACCGTCCCTGTCCCCGTCCCCTAACCATAACCCTAACCCTAACCCTAACCCTTACCCGAAGCCTTACCCTCACCCGTCCCCTAATCCTAAACCGTACGCTAACACTAACCCATACCCTAACACGTACGCTCACCCTAAACCGTTGTCGTACCCTAACCTGTACCCTAAACCTTCCCCGTGCCCGTCCGCTAACCCTAAACCTAACCCTAACCCTAACCCTTACCCGAAGCCTTACCCTCACCCGTCCCCTAATCCTATCCCGTACGCTAACACTAAACCATACCCTAACACGTACGCTCACCCTAAACCGTTGTCGTACCCTAACCTGTACCCTAAACTGTCCCCGTCCTCTAACCCTAACCCTAACCCTAACCCTAACCCTAACCCTTACCCGAAGCCTTACCCTCACCCGTCCCCTAATCCTAACCCGTACGCTAACACTAACCCGTACCCTAACACGTACGCTCACCCTAAACCGTTGACGTACCCTAACCTGTACCCTAAACCGTCCCCGTCCCCGTCCCCTAACCCTAACCCTAACCCTAACCCTTACCCGAAACCTTACCCTCACCCGTCCCCTAATCCTAACACGTACGCTAACACTAACCCGTACCCTAACACGTACGCTCACCCTAAACCGTTTTCGTACCCTAACCTGTACCCTAAACCGTCCCCGTCCCCTAACCCTAACCCTAACCCTAACCCTAACCCTAACCCTTACCCGAAACCTTACCCTCACCCGTCCCCTAATCCTAACCCGTACGCTAACACTAACCCGTACCCTAACACGTACGCTCACCCTAAACCGTTGACGTACCCTAACCTGTACCCTAAACCGTCCCCGTCCCCTAACCCTAACCCTAACCCTAACCCTAACCCTTACCCGAAGCCTTACACTCACCCGTCCCCTAATTCTAACCCGTACGCTAACACTAACACGTACCCTAACACGTACGCTCACCCTAAACCGTTGTCGTACCCTAACATGTACCCTAAACCGTCCCTGTCCCCGTCCCCTAACCATAACCCTAACCCTAACCCTAACCCTTACCCGAAGCCTTACCCTCACCCGTCCCCTAATCCTAAACCGTACGCTAACACTAACCCATACCCTAACACGTACGCTCACCCTAAACCGTTGTCGTACCCTAACCTGTACCCTAAACCGTCCCCGTGCCCGTCCCCTAACCCTAAACCTAACCCTAACCCTAACCCTTACCCGAAGCCTTACCCTCACCCGTCCCCTAATGCTATCCCGTACGCTAACACTAAACCATACCCTAACACGTACGCTCACCCTAAACCGTTGTCGTACCCTAACCTGTACTCTAAACCGTCCCCGTCCTCTAACCCTAACCCTAACCCTAACCCTAACCCTTACCCGAAGCCTTACCCTCACCCGTCCCCTAATCCTAACCCGTACGCTAACACTAACCCGTACCCTAACACGTACGCTCACCCTAAACCGTTGACGTACCCTAACCTGTACCCTAAACCGTCCCCGTCCCCGTCCCCTAACCCTAACCCTAACCCTAACCCTTACCCGAAACCTTACCCTCACCCGTCCCCTAATCCTAACACGTACGCTAACACTAACCCGTACCCTAACACGTACGCTCACCCTAAACCGTTTTCGTACCCTAACCTGTACCCTAAACCGTCCACGTCCCCTAACCCTAACCCTAACCCTAACCCTAACCCTAACCCTTACCCGAAACCTTACCCTCACCCGTCCCCTAATCCTAACCCGTACGCTAACTCTAACCCGTACCTTAACATGTACGCTCCCCTAAACCGTTGTCGTACCCTAACCTGTACCCTAAACCGTCCCCGTCCCCTAACCCTAACCCTAACCCTAACCCTAACCCTAACCCTAACCCTTACCCGAAACCTTACCCTCACCCGTCCCCTAATCCTAACCCGTACGCTAACACTAACCCGTACCTTAACACGTACACTCACCCTAAACAGTTGTCGTACACTAACCTGTACCCTAAACCGTCCCCGTCCCCTAACCCTAACCCTCACCCTAACCCTAACCCTTACCCAAAGCCTTACCCTCACCCGTCTCCTAATCCTAACCCGTACGCAAACACTAACCCGTACCCTAACACGTACGCTCACCCTAAACCGTTGTCGTACCCTAACCTGTACCCTAAACCGTCCCCGTCCCCTAACTCTAACCCTAACCCTAACCCTAACCCTAACCCTAACCCTAACCCTTACCCGAAGCCTTACCCTCAACCGTCCTTTAATCCTAACCCGTACGCTAACACTAACCCGTACCCTAACACGTACGCTCACCCTAAACCGTTGTCGTACCCTAACCTGTACCCTAAACCGTCACCGTGCCCGTCCCGTAACCCTAACACTAACCCTTACCCTAATCCTTACCCGAAGCCTTACACTCACCCGTCCCTAATCCTAACCCATACGCTAACACTAACCCGTACCCTAACACTTACGCTCACCCTAATCCGTTGTCGTACCCTAACCTGTACCCTAAACCGTCCCCGTCCCATAACCCTAACCCTAACCCTAACCCTAACCCTTACCCGAAGCCTTACCCTCACCCGTCCCCTAATCCTAACCCGTGCGCTAACACTAAACCGTACCCTAACATGTACGCTCACCCTAAACAATTGTCGTACCCTAACCTGTACCCTAAACCGTCCCCATCCCCGTCCCCTAACCCTAAACCTAAACCTAAGCCTAACCCTTACCCGAAGCCTTACCCTCACCCGTCCCATAATCCTAACCCGTACGCTAACACTAACCCGTACCCTAACACGTACGCTCACCCTAAACCGTTGTCGTACCCAAACCTGTACCCTAAACCGTCCCCGTCCCCGTCCCCTAACCCTAACCCTAACACTAACCCTAACCCTTACCCGAAGCCTTACCCTCACCCGTCACCTAATCCTAACCCGTTCGCTAACGCTAACCCGTACCCTAACACGTACACTCACTCTAAACCGTTGTCGTACCCTAACTTGTACCCTAAACCGTCCCCGTCCGCTAACCCTAACCATAACCATAACCCTAACCCTTACCCGAAGCCTTACCCTCACCCGTCTCCTAATCCTAACACGTACGCTAACACTAACCCGTACCCTAACACGTACGCTCAGCCTAAACCGTTGTCGTACCCTAACCTGTACCCTAAACAGTCCCCGTCCCCGTCCCCTAACCCTAACCCTAACCCTAACACTTACCCGAAGCCTTGCCCTCACCCGTCCCCTAATCCAAACCCGTACGCTAACACTAACCCGTACCCTAACACGTACGCTCAGCCTAAACCGTTGTCGTACCCTAACCTGTACCCTAAACCGTCCCCGTCCCCGTCCCCTAACCCTAACCCTAACCCTAACCGTAACCCTTACCCGAAGCCTTACCCTCACCCGTCCCCTAATTCTAACCCGTACGCCAACACTAACCCGTACACTAACACGTACGCTCAACCTAAAACGTTGTCGTACACTAACCTGTGCCCTAAACCGTCCCCGTCCCCTAACCCTAACCCTAAACCTAACCCTAACCCTAACCGTTATCCGAAGCCTTACCCTCACCCGTCCCCTAATCCTAACCCGTACGCTAACACTAATTCGTACCCTAACACGTACGCTCACCCTAAACCGTTGTCGTACCCTAACCTGTACCCTAATCCGTCTCCGTCCCCTAACCCTAACCCTAACCCTAACCCTAACCCTAACCCTTACCCGAAGCCTTACCCTCACCCGTCCCCTAATCATCACCCGTACGCTAACACTAACCCATACCCTAACACGTACGCTCACCTTAAACCGTTGTCGTACCCTAACCTGTACCCTAAACCGTCCCCGTCCCCGTCCCCTAACCCTAACCCTAACCCTAACCCTAACCGTTACCCGAAGCCTTACCCTCACCCGTCCCCTAATGATAACCCGTACGCTAACACTAACCCGTACCCTAACACGTACGCTCACCCTAAACCGTTGTCGTACCCTAACCTGTACCCTAAACCGTCCCCGTCCCCTAAACCTAACCCGAACCCTAACCCTAACCCTAACCCTTTCCCGAAGCCTTACCCTCACCCGTCCCCAAATCCTAACCCGTACAATAACACTAACCCGTGCCTTAACACGTACGCTCACACTAAACCGTTGTCGTACCCTAACCTGTACCCTAAATCGTCCCCGTCCTCTAACCCTAACCCTAAACCTAAACCTAACCCTTACCCGAAGCCTTACCCTCACCCGTCCCCTAATCCTAACCCGTACGCTAACACTAACCCATACCCTAACACGTACGCTCACCCTAAACCGTTGTCGTACCCTAACCTGTATCCTAAACCGTCTCCGTCCCTTAACCCTCACCCTAACCCTAACCCTAACCCTTACCCGAAGCCTTACACTCAACCGTCCCCTAATCCTAACCCGTACGCTAACACTAACCCATACCCTATCACGTAAGCTCACCCTAAACCGTTGTCGTACCCTAACCTGTACCCTAAACCGTCCCCTTCCCCTAACCCTAACCCTAACCCTAACCCTAACCCTAACGCTTACCCAAAGCCTTACCCTCACCCGTCCCCTAATCCTAACCCGTACGCTAACACTAACCCATATCCTAACACGTACGCTCACCCTAAACCGTTGTCGTACCCTAACCTGTACCCTAAACCGTCCCCGTCCCCTAACCCTAACCCTAACCCTAACCCTAACCCTAAACCTTACCCGAAGCCTTACACTCACCCGTCCCCTAATCCTAACCCGTACACTAACACTAACCCGTACCCTAACACGTACGCTCACCCTAAACCGTTGTCGTACCCTAACCTGTACCGTAAACCGTCCCCGTCCCCTAATTCTAACCCTAACCCTAGCCCTAACCCTTACCCGAAGCCTTACCCTCACCCGTCCCGTATTCCTAACCCTTACGCTAACACTAACCCATACCCTAACACGTACGCTCACCCTAAACGGTTGTCGTACCCTAACCTGTACCCTAAACCGTCCCCGTCCCCGTCCCCTAACCCTAACCCTAACCCTAACCCTTACCCGAAGCCTTACCCTCACCCGTCCCCTAATCCTAACCCGTACGCTAACACTAACCCGTGCCCTAAAACATACGCTCCCCTAAACCGTTGTCATACCCTAACCTGTACCCTAAACCGTCCCCGTCCCCTAAACCTAACCCTAACCCTAACCCTAACCCTTACCCGAAGCCTTACCCTCACCCGTCCCCTAATCCTAACCCGTACGGTAACACTACCCGTACCCTAACACTTACGCTCACCATAAACCGTTGTCGAACCCTAACCTGTACCCTAAACCGTCCCCGTGGCCGTCCCCTAACCCTTACCCTAACCCTAACCCTTACCCGAAGCCTTACCCTCACCCGTCCCCTAATCCTAACCCGTACGCTAACACTAACCCGTACCTTAACACGTACGCTCACCCTAAACAGTTGTCGTACCCTATCCTGTACCCGAAACCGTCCCCGTCCCCTAACCCTAACCCTAACCCTTACCCTAACCCTTACCCGAAGCCTTACCCTCACCGGTCCCCTAATCCTAACCCGTACGCAAACAATAACCCGTACCCTAACACGTACGCTCACCCTAAACCGTTGTCGTACCCTAACCTGTACCCTAAACCGTCCCCGTCCCCTAACCCTAACCCTAACCCTAACCCTAACCCTAACCCTAACCCTAACCCTTACCCGAAGCCTTACCCTCACCCGTCCCTTAATCCTAACCCGTACGCTAACACTAACCCGTACCCTAACACGTACGCTCACCCTAAACCGTTGTCGTACCCTAACCTGTACCTTAAACCGTCCCCGTGCCCGTCCCCTAACCCTAAACCTAACCCTAACCCTAACCCTTACCCGAAGCCTTACACTCACCCGTCCCCTAATCCTATCCAGTACGCTAACACTAACCCGTACCCTAACACGTACGCTCACCCTAAACCGTTGTCGTAACCTAACCTGTACCCTAAACCGTCCCCGTCCTCTAACCCTAACCCTAACCCTAACCCTAACACTTACCCGAAGCCTTACCCTCACCCGTCCCCTAATCCTAACCCGTACGCTACCACTAACCCGTACCCTAACACGTACGCTCACCCTGAACCGTTGTCGTACCCTAAACTGTACCCTAAACCGTCCCCGTCCCCGTCCCCTAACCCTAACCCTAACCCTAACCCTAACCCTTACCCGAAGCCTTACCCTCACCCGTCCCCTAATCCTAACCCGTACGCTAACACTAACCCGTACCCTAACACGTACGCTCACCCTAAACCGTTTTCGTACACTAACCTGTACCCTAAACCATCCCCGTCCCCTAACCCTAACCCTAAACCTAACCCTAACCCTAACCCTTACCCGAAACCTTACCCTCACCCGTCCCCTAATCCTAACCCGTACGCTAACACTAACCCGTACCTTAACACGTACGCTCCCCTACACCGTTGTCGTACCCTAACCTGTACCCTAAACCGTCCCCATCCCCTAACCCTAACCCTAACCCGAAACCTAACCCTAACCCTAACCCTTACCCGAAGCCTTACCCTCACCCGTCCCCTAATCCTAACCCGTACGCTAACACTAACCCGTACCCTAACACGTACGCTCACCCTAAACCGTTGTCGTACCCTAACCTGTACCCTAAACCGTCCCCGTCCCCTAACCCTAACCCTAACCCTAACCCTAACCCTTACCCGAAGCCTTACACTCACCCGGCCCCTAAACCTAACCCATAGGCTAACACTAACCCGTACCCTAACACGTATGCTCACCCTAAACCGTTGTCGTACCCTAACCTGTACCCTAAACCGTCCCCGTCCCCTAACCCTAACCCTAACCCTAACCCTAACCCTTACCCGAAGCCTTACACTCACCCGTCCCCTAATCCTAAACCGTACGCTAACACTAACCCATACCCTAACACGTACGCTCACCCTAAACCGTTGTCGTACCCTAACATGTACCCTAAACCGTCCCTGTCTCCGTCCCCTAACCATAACCCTAACCCTAACCCTAACCCTTACCCGAAGCCTTACCCTCACCCGTCCCCTAATCCTAAACCGTACGCTAACACTAACCCATACCCTAACACGTACGCTCACCCTAAACCGTTGTCGTACCCTAACCTGTACCCTAAACCGTCCCCGTGCCCGTCCCCTAACCCTAAACCTAACCCTAACCCTAACCCTTACCCAAAGCCTTACCCTCACCCGTCCCCTAATCCTATCCCGTACGCTAACACTAAACCATACCCTAACACGTACGCTCACCCTAAACCGTTGTCGTACCCTAACCTGTACCCTAAACTGTCCCCGTCCTCTAACCCTAACCCTAACCCTAACCCTAACCCTAACCCTTACCCGAAGCCTTGCCCTCACCCGTCCCCTAATCCTAACCCGTACGCTAACACTAACCCGTACCCTAACACGTACGCTCACCCTAAACCGTTGACGTACCCTAACCTGTACCCTAAACCGTCCCCGTCCCCGTCCCCTAACCCTAACCCTAACCCTAACCCTTACCCGAAACCTTACCCTCACCCGTCCCCTAATCCTAACACGTACGCTAACACTAACCCGTACCCTAACACGTACGCTCACCCTAAACCGTTTTCGTACCCTAACCTGTACCCTAAACCGTCCCCGTCCCCTAACCCTAACCCTAACCCTAACCCTAACCCTAACCCTAACCCTTACCCGAAACCTTACCCTCACCCGTCCCCTAATCCTAACCCGTACGCAAACACTAACCCGTACCTTAAAACGTACGCTCCCCTAAACCGTTGTCGTACCCTAACCTGTGCCCTAAACCGTCCCCGTCCCCTAACCCTAACCCTAACCCTAACCCTAACCCTTACCCGAAGCCTTACACTCACCCGGCCCCTAATCCTAACCCATAGGCTAACACTAACCCGTACCCTAACACGTATGCTCACACTAAACCGTTGTCGTACCCTAACCTGTACCCTAAACCGTCCCCGTCCCCTAACCTTAACCCTAACCCTAACCCTAACCCTTACCCGAAGCCTTACCCTCACCCGTCCCCTAATCCTAACCCGTACGGTAACACTAACACGTACCCTAACACGTACGCTCACCCTAACCGTTGTCGTACCCTAACATGTACCCTAAACCGTCCCTGTCCCCGTCCCCTAACCATAACCCTAACCCTAACCCTAACCCTTACCCGAAGCCTTACCCTCACCCGTCCCCTAATCCTAAACCGTACGCTAACACTAACCCATACCCTAACACGTACGCTCACCCTAAACCGTTGTCGTACCCTAACCTGTACCCTAAACCGTCCCCGTGCCCGTCCCCTAACCCTAAACCTAACCCTAACCCTAACCCTTACCCGAAGCCTTACCCTCACCCGTCCCCTAATCCTATCCCGTACGCTAACACTAAACCATACCCTAACACGTACGCTCACCCTAAAACGTTGTCGTACCCTAACCTGTACTCTAAACCGTCCCCGTCCTCTAACCCTAACCCTAAACCTAACCCTAACCCTAACCCTTACCCGAAGCCTTACCCTCACCCGTCCCCTAATCCTAACCCGTACGCTAACACTAACCCGTACCCTAACACGTACGCTCACCCTAAACCGTTGTCGTACTCTAACCTGTACCCTAAACCGTCCCCGTGCCCGTTCCCTAACCCTAACCCTAACCCTAACCCTAACCCTAAACCTATCCCGGAATCTTACCCTCACCCGTCCCCTAATCCTAACCCGTACGCTAACACTAACCCATACCCTAACACGTACGCTCACCCTAAGCCGTTGTCGTACCCTAACCTGTACCCTAAACCGTCCCCGTCCCCGAACCCTAACCCTAACCCTAACCCTAACCCTAACCCTTACCCGAAGCCTTACACTCACCCGTCCCCTAATCCTCACCCGTACGCTAACACTAACCCGTACCTTAACACGTACGCTCACCCTAAACCGTTGTCGCACACTATCCTGTACCCTAAACCGTCCCCGTCCCCTAACCCTAACCCTAACCCTAACCCTAACCCTAACCCTTACCCGAAGCATAACCCTCACCTGTCCCCTAATACTAACCCGTACGCTAACACTAACCCGTACCGTAAAACGTACGCTCACACTAAACCGTTGTCGTACCCTAACCTGTACCCTAAACCGTCCCCGTCCCCTAACCCTAACCCTAACACTAACCCTAACCCTAACCCTTACCCGAAGCCTTAGCCTCAACCGTCCCCTAATCCTAACCTGTACACTAACACTAACCCGTACCCTAACACGTACGTTCACCCTAAATCGTTGTCGTACCCTAACCTGTACCCTAAACCTTCCCCGTCCCCTAACCCTAACCCTAACCCTAACCCTAACCCTTACCCGAAGCCTTACCCTAACCCGTACCCTAATCCTAACCCGTACGCTAACACTAACACATACCCTAACACGTACGCTCACCCTAAACCGTTGTCGTACCCTAACTTGTACCCTAAACCGTCCCCGTCCCCGTCCCCTAACCCTAACCCTTACCCGAAGGCTTACCCTCACCCGTCCCTTAATCCTAAACCGTACGCTAACACTAACCCGTACCCTAACACGTACGCTCACCCTAAACCGTTGTCGTACCCTAACCTGTACCCTAAACCGTCCCCGTCGCCTAACCCTAACCCTAACACTAACCCTAACCCGAACCCTTACCCGAAACCTTACAATCACCCGTCCCCTAATCCTAACCCGTACGCTAAAACTAACCCGTACCCTAACACGTACGCTCACCCTAAACCGTTGTCGTACCCTAACCTGTACCCTAAACCGTCCCCGTCCCCTAACCCTAACCCTAACCCTAACCCTAACCCTAACCCTTACCCGAAGCCTTACCCTCACCCGTCCCCTAATCCTAACCCGTACGCTAACACTAACCCGTACCTTAACACGTACACTCACCCTAAACAGTTGTCGTACACTAACCTGTACCCTAAACCGTCCCCGTCCCCTAACCCTAACCCTCACCCTAACCCTAACCCTTACCCAAAGCCTTACCCTCACCCGTCTCCTAATCCTAACCCGTACGCAAACACTAACCCGTACCCTAACACGTACGCTCACCCTAAACCGTTGTCGTACCCTAACCTGTACCCTAAACCGTCCCCGTCCCCTAACTCTAACCCTAACCCTAACCCTAACCCTAACCCTAACCCTAACCCTTACCCGAAGCCTTACCCTCACCCGTCCCCTAATCCTAACCCGTACGCTAACACTAACCCGTACCCTAACACGTACGCTCACCCTAAACCGTTGTCGTACCCTAACCTGTACCCTAAACCGTCACCGTGCCCGTCCCGTAACCCTAACACTAACCCTAACCCTAATCCTTACCCGAAGCCTTACACTCACCCGTCCCTAATCCTAACCCATACGCTAACACTAACCCGTACCCTAACACTTACGCTCACCCTAATCCGTTGTCGTAACCTAACCTGTACCCTAAACCGTCCCTGTCCCGTAACCCTAACCCTAACCCTAACCCTAACCCTTACCCGAAGCCTTACCCTCACCCGTCCCCTAATCATAACCCGTGCGCTAACACTAAACCGTACCCTAACATGTACGCTCACCCTAAACAATTGTCGTACCCTAACCTGTACCCTAAACCGTCCCCGTCCCCTAACCCTAACCCTAAACCTAACCCAAACCCTAACCCTTACCCGAAGCCTTACCCTCACCCTTCCCCTAATCCTAACCCATACGCTAACACTTACCGGTACCTTAACACGTATGCTCACCCTAAACCGTTGATGTACCCTAACCTGTACCCTAAACCGTCCCCGTCCCCGTCCCCTAACCCTAAACCTAAACCTAAGCCTAACCCTTACCCGAAGCCTTACCCTCACCCGTCCCATAATCCTAACCCGTACGCTAACACTAACCCGTACCCTAACACGTACGCTCACCCTAAACCGTTGTCGTACCCAAACCTGTACCCTAAACCGTCCCCGTCCCCGTCCCCTAACCCTAACCCTAACACTAACCCTAACCCTTACCCGAAGCCTTACCCTCACCCGTCACCTAATCCTAACCCGTTCGCTAACGCTAACCCGTACCCTAACACGTACACTCACTCTAAACCGTTGTCGTACCCTAACTTGTACCCTAAACCGTCCCCGTCCGCTAACCCTAACCATAACCATAACCCTAACCCTTACCCGAAGCCTTACCCTCACCCGTCTCCTAATCCTAACACGTACGCTAACACTAACCCGTACCCTAACACGTACGCTCAGCCTAAACCGTTGTCGTACCCTAACCTGTACCCTAAACAGTCCCCGTCCCCGTCCCCTAACCCTAACCCTAACCCTAACACTTACCCGAAGCCTTGCCCTCACCCGTCCCCTAATCCTAACCCGTACGCTAACACTAACCCGTACCCTAACACGTACGCTCAGCCTAAACCGTTGTCGTACCCTAACCTGTACCCTAAACCGTCCCCGTCCCCGTCCCCTAACCCTAACCCTAACCCTAACCCTAACCCTTACCCGAAGCGTTACCCTCACCCGTCCCCTAATCCTAACCCGTACGCCAACACTAACCCGTACACTAACACGTACGCTCAACCTAAAACGTTGTCGTACACTAACCTGTGCCCTAAACCGTCCCCGTCCCCTAACACTAACCCTAAACCTAACCCTAACCCTAACCCTTATCCGAAGCCTTACCCTCACCCGTCCCCTAATCCTAACCCGTACGCTAACACTAACCCGTACCCTAACACGTACGCTCACCCTAAACCGTTTTCGTACCCTAACCTGTACCCTAAACCGTCCCCGTCCCCTAACCCTAACCCTAACCCTAACCCTAACCCTAACCCTAACCCTTACCCGAAACCTTACCCTCACCCGTCCCCTAATCCTAACCCGTACGCAAACACTAACCCGTACCTTAAAACGTACGCTCCCCTAAACCGTTGTCGTACCCTAACCTGTGCCCTAAACCGTCCCCGTCCCCTAACCCTAACCCTAACCCTAACCCTAACCCTTACCCGAAGCCTTACACTCACCCGGCCCCTAATCCTAACCCATAGGCTAACACTAACCCGTACCCTAACACGTATGCTCACACTAAACCGTTGTCGTACCCTAACCTGTACCCTAAACCGTCCCCGTCCCCTAACCTTAACCCTAACCCTAACCCTAACCCTTACCCGAAGCCTTACCCTCACCCGTCCCCTAATCCTAACCCGTACGGTAACACTAACACGTACCCTAACACGTACGCTCACCCTAACCGTTGTCGTACCCTAACATGTACCCTAAACCGTCCCTGTCCCCGTCCCCTAACCATAACCCTAACCCTAACCCTAACCCTTACCCGAAGCCTTACCCTCACCCGTCCCCTAATCCTAAACCGTACGCTAACACTAACCCATACCCTAACACGTACGCTCACCCTAAACCGTTGTCGTACCCTAACCTGTACCCTAAACCGTCCCCGTGCCCGTCCCCTAACCCTAAACCTAACCCTAACCCTAACCCTTACCCGAAGCCTTACCCTCACCCGTCCCCTAATCCTATCCCGTACGCTAACACTAAACCATACCCTAACACGTACGCTCACCCTAAAACGTTGTCGTACCCTAACCTGTACTCTAAACCGTCCCCGTCCTCTAACCCTAACCCTAAACCTAACCCTAACCCTAACCCTTACCCGAAGCCTTACCCTCACCCGTCCCCTAATCCTAACCCGTACGCTAACACTAACCCGTACCCTAACACGTACGCTCACCCTAAACCGTTGTCGTACTCTAACCTGTACCCTAAACCGTCCCCGTGCCCGTTCCCTAACCCTAACCCTAACCCTAACCCTAACCCTAAACCTATCCCGGAATCTTACCCTCACCCGTCCCCTAATCCTAACCCGTACGCTAACACTAACCCATACCCTAACACGTACGCTCACCCTAAGCCGTTGTCGTACCCTAACCTGTACCCTAAACCGTCCCCGTCCCCGAACCCTAACCCTAACCCTAACCCTAACCCTAACCCTTACCCGAAGCCTTACACTCACCCGTCCCCTAATCCTCACCCGTACGCTAACACTAACCCGTACCTTAACACGTACGCTCACCCTAAACCGTTGTCGCACACTATCCTGTACCCTAAACCGTCCCCGTCCCCTAACCCTAACCCTAACCCTAACCCTAACCCTAACCCTTACCCGAAGCATAACCCTCACCTGTCCCCTAATACTAACCCGTACGCTAACACTAACCCGTACCGTAAAACGTACGCTCACACTAAACCGTTGTCGTACCCTAACCTGTACCCTAAACCGTCCCCGTCCCCTAACCCTAACCCTAACACTAACCCTAACCCTAACCCTTACCCGAAGCCTTAGCCTCAACCGTCCCCTAATCCTAACCTGTACACTAACACTAACCCGTACCCTAACACGTACGTTCACCCTAAATCGTTGTCGTACCCTAACCTGTACCCTAAACCTTCCCCGTCCCCTAACCCTAACCCTAACCCTAACCCTAACCCTTACCCGAAGCCTTACCCTAACCCGTACCCTAATCCTAACCCGTACGCTAACACTAACACATACCCTAACACGTACGCTCACCCTAAACCGTTGTCGTACCCTAACTTGTACCCTAAACCGTCCCCGTCCCCGTCCCCTAACCCTAACCCTTACCCGAAGGCTTACCCTCACCCGTCCCTTAATCCTAAACCGTACGCTAACACTAACCCGTACCCTAACACGTACGCTCACCCTAAACCGTTGTCGTACCCTAACCTGTACCCTAAACCGTCCCCGTCGCCTAACCCTAACCCTAACACTAACCCTAACCCGAACCCTTACCCGAAACCTTACAATCACCCGTCCCCTAATCCTAACCCGTACGCTAAAACTAACCCGTACCCTAACACGTACGCTCACCCTA
Source organism: Delphinapterus leucas (assembly GCF_059928025.1). Taxonomy (NCBI): domain Eukaryota; kingdom Metazoa; phylum Chordata; class Mammalia; order Artiodactyla; family Monodontidae; genus Delphinapterus; species Delphinapterus leucas. The sequence goes on from NC_143130.1 coordinate 30,063,724, forward strand.
AACCGTTGTCGTACCCTAACCTGTACCCTAAACCGTCCCCGTCCCCTAACCCTAACCCTAACCCTAACCCTAACCCTAACCCTTACCCGAAGCCTTACCCTCACCCGTCCCCTAATCCTAACCCGTACGCTAACACTAACCCGTACCTTAACACGTACACTCACCCTAAACAGTTGTCGTACACTAACCTGTACCCTAAACCGTCCCCGTCCCCTAACCCTAACCCTCACCCTAACCCTAACCCTTACCCAAAGCCTTACCCTCACCCGTCTCCTAATCCTAACCCGTACGCAAACACTAACCCGTACCCTAACACGTACGCTCACCCTAAACCGTTGTCGTACCCTAACCTGTACCCTAAACCGTCCCCGTCCCCTAACTCTAACCCTAACCCTAACCCTAACCCTAACCCTAACCCTAACCCTTACCCGAAGCCTTACCCTCACCCGTCCCCTAATCCTAACCCGTACGCTAACACTAACCCGTACCCTAACACGTACGCTCACCCTAAACCGTTGTCGTACCCTAACCTGTACCCTAAACCGTCACCGTGCCCGTCCCGTAACCCTAACACTAACCCTAACCCTAATCCTTACCCGAAGCCTTACACTCACCCGTCCCTAATCCTAACCCATACGCTAACACTAACCCGTACCCTAACACTTACGCTCACCCTAATCCGTTGTCGTAACCTAACCTGTACCCTAAACCGTCCCTGTCCCGTAACCCTAACCCTAACCCTAACCCTAACCCTTACCCGAAGCCTTACCCTCACCCGTCCCCTAATCCTAACCCGTGCGCTAACACTAAACCGTACCCTAACATGTACGCTCACCCTAAACAATTGTCGTACCCTAACCTGTACCCTAAACCGTCCCCGTCCCCTAACCCTAACCCTAAACCTAACCCAAACCCTAACCCTTACCCGAAGCCTTACCCTCACCCTTCCCCTAATCCTAACCCATACGCTAACACTTACCGGTACCTTAACACGTATGCTCACCCTAAACCGTTGATGTACCCTAACCTGTACCCTAAACCGTCCCCGTCCCCGTCCCCTAACCCTAAACCTAAACCTAAGCCTAACCCTTACCCGAAGCCTTACCCTCACCCGTCCCATAATCCTAACCCGTACGCTAACACTAACCCGTACCCTAACACGTACGCTCACCCTAAACCGTTGTCGTACCCAAACCTGTACCCTAAACCGTCCCCGTCCCCGTCCCCTAACCCTAACCCTAACACTAACCCTAACCCTTACCCGAAGCCTTACCCTCACCCGTCACCTAATCCTAACCCGTTCGCTAACGCTAACCCGTACCCTAACACGTACACTCACTCTAAACCGTTGTCGTACCCTAACTTGTACCCTAAACCGTCCCCGTCCGCTAACCCTAACCATAACCATAACCCTAACCCTTACCCGAAGCCTTACCCTCACCCGTCTCCTAATCCTAACACGTACGCTAACACTAACCCGTACCCTAACACGTACGCTCAGCCTAAACCGTTGTCGTACCCTAACCTGTACCCTAAACAGTCCCCGTCCCCGTCCCCTAACCCTAACCCTAACCCTAACACTTACCCGAAGCCTTGCCCTCACCCGTCCCCTAATCCTAACCCGTACGCTAACACTAACCCGTACCCTAACACGTACGCTCAGCCTAAACCGTTGTCGTACCCTAACCTGTACCCTAAACCGTCCCCGTCCCCGTCCCCTAACCCTAACCCTAACCCTAACCCTAACCCTTACCCGAAGCCTTACCCTCACCCGTCCCCTAATCCTAACCCGTACGCCAACACTAACCCGTACACTAACACGTACGCTCAACCTAAAACGTTGTCGTACACTAACCTGTGCCCTAAACCGTCCCCGTCCCCTAACACTAACCCTAAACCTAACCCTAACCCTAACCCTTATCCGAAGCCTTACCCTCACCCGTCCCCTAATCCTAACCCGTACGCTAACACTAACCCGTACCCTAACACGTACGCTCACCCTAAACCGTTGTCGTACCCTAACCTGTACCCTAATCCGTCTCCGTCCCCTAACCCTAACCCTAACCCTAACCCTAACCCTTACCCGAAGCCTTACACTCACCCATCCCCTAATCATCACCCGTACGCTAACACTAACCCATACCCTAACACGTACGCTCACCTTAAACCGTTGTCGTACCCTAACCTGTACCCTAAACCGTCCCCGTCCCCGTCCCCTAACCCTAACCCTAACCCTAACCCTAACCGTTACCCGAAGCCTTACCCTCACCCGTCCCCTAATGATAACCCGTACGCTAACACTAACCCGTACCCTAACACGTACGCTCACCCTAAACCGTTGTCGTACCCTAACCTGTACCCTAAACCGTCCCCGTCCCCTAAACCTAACCCGAACCCTAACCCTAACCCTAACCCTTTCCCGAAGCCTTACCCTCACCCGTCCCCAAATCCTAACCCGTACAATAACACTAACCCGTGCCTTAACACGTACGCTCACACTAAACCGTTGTCGTACCCTAACCTGTACCCTAAACCGTCCCCGTCCTCTAACCCTAACCCTAAACCTAAACCTAACCCTTACCCGAAGCCTTACCCTCACCCGTCCCCTAATCCTAACCCGTACGCTAACACTAACCCATACCCTAACACGTACGCTCACCCTAAACCGTTGTCGTACCCTAACCTGTATCCTAAACCGTCTCCGTCCCTTAACCCTCACCCTAACCCTAACCCTAACCCTTACCCGAAGCCTTACACTCAACCGTCCCCTAATCCTAACCCGTACGCTAACACTAACCCATACCCTATCACGTAAGCTCACCCTAAACCGTTGTCGTACCCTAACCTGTACCCTAAACCGTCCCCTTCCCCTAACCCTAACCCTAACCCTAACCCTAACCCTAACGCTTACCCAAAGCCTTACCCTCACCCGTCCCCTAATCCTAACCCGTACGCTAACACTAACCCATATCCTAACACGTACGCTCACCCTAAACCGTTGTCGTACCCTAACCTGTACCCTAAACCGTCCCCGTCCCCTAACCCTAACCCTAACCCTAACCCTAACCCTAAACCTTACCCGAAGCCTTACACTCACCCGTCCCCTAATCCTAACCCGTACACTAACACTAACCCGTACCCTAACACGTACGCTCACCCTAAACCGTTGTCGTACCCTAACCTGTACCGTAAACCGTCCCCGTCCCCTAATTCTAACCCTAACCCTAGCCCTAACCCTTACCCGAAGCCTTACCCTCACCCGTCCCGTATTCCTAACCCGTACGCTAACACTAACCCATACCCTAACACGTACGCTCACCCTAAACCGTTGTCGTACCCTAACCTGTACCCTAAACCGTCCCCGTCCCCGTCCCCTAACCCTAACCCTAACCCTAACCCTTACCCGAAGCCTTACCCTCACCCGTCCCCTAATCCTAACCCGTACGGTAACACTACCCGTACCCTAACACTTACGCTCACCATAAACCGTTGTCGAACCCTAACCTGTACCCTAAACCGTCCCCGTGGCCGTCCCCTAACCCTTACCCTAACCCTAACCCTTACCCGAAGCCTTACCCTCACCCGTCCCCTAATCCTAACCCGTACGCTAACACTAACCCGTACCTTAACACGTACGCTCACCCTAAACAGTTGTCGTACCCTATCCTGTACCCGAAACCGTCCCCGTCCCCTAACCCTAACCCTAACCCTTACCCTAACCCTTACCCGAAGCCTTACCCTCACCGGTCCCCTAATCCTAACCCGTACGCAAACAATAACCCGTACCCTAACACGTACGCTCACCCTAAACCGTTGTCGTACCCTAACCTGTACCCTAAACCGTCCCCGTCCCCTAACCCTAACCCTAACCCTAACCCTAACCCTAACCCTAACCCTAACCCTTACCCGAAGCCTTACCCTCACCCGTCCCTTAATCCTAACCCGTACGCTAACACTAACCCGTACCCTAACACGTACGCTCACCCTAAACCGTTGTCGTACCCTAACCTGTACCTTAAACCGTCCCCGTGCCCGTCCCCTAACCCTAAACCTAACCCTAACCCTAACCCTTACCCGAAGCCTTACACTCACCCGTCCCCTAATCCTATCCAGTACGCTAACACTAACCCGTACCCTAACACGTACGCTCACCCTAAACCGTTGTCGTAACCTAACCTGTACCCTAAACCGTCCCCGTCCTCTAACCCTAACCCTAACCCTAACCCTAACCCTTACCCGAAGCCTTACCCTCACCCGTCCCCTAATCCTAACCCGTACGCTACCACTAACCCGTACCCTAACACGTACGCTCACCCTGAACCGTTGTCGTACCCTAAACTGTACCCTAAACCGTCCCCGTCCCCTAACCCTAACCCTAACCCTAACCCTAACCCTAACCCTTACCCGAAGCCTTACCCTCACACGTCCCATAATCCTAACCGGTGCGCAAACACTAAACCGTACACTAAAACGTACGCTCACCCTAAACCATTGACGTACCCTAACCTATACCCTAAACAGTCCCCGTCCCCTAACCCTAACCCTAACCCTAACCCTAACCCTAACCCTTACCCGAAGCCTTACCCTCACCCGTCCCCTAATCCTAACCCGTACGCTAACACTAACCCGTACCCTAACAAGTACGCTCCCCTCAACCGTTATCGTACCCTAACCTGTCCCCTAAACCGTCCCCGTCCCCTAAACCTAACCCTAACCCTAACCCTAACCCTTACCCGAAGCCTTACCCTCACCCGTCCCCTAATCCTATCCCGTACGCTAACACTAAACCATACCCTAACACGTACGCTCACCCTAAACCGTTGACGTACCCTAACCTGTACCCTAAACCGTCCCCGTCCCCGTCCCCTAACCCTAACCCTAACCCTAACCCTTACCCGAAACCTTACCCTCACCCGTCCCCTAATCCTAACACGTACGCTAACACTAACCCGTACCCTAACACGTACGCTCACCCTAAACCGTTTTCGTACACTAACCTGTACCCTAAACCATCCCCGTCCCCTAACCCTAACCCTAAACCTAACCCTAACCCTAACCCTTACCCGAAACCTTACCCTCACCCGTCCCCTAATCCTAACCCGTACGCTAACACTAACCCGTACCTTAACACGTACGCTCCCCTACACCGTTGTCGTACCCTAACCTGTACCCTAAACCGTCCCCATCCCCTAACCCTAACCCTAACCCGAAACCTAACCCTAACCCTAACCCTTACCCGAAGCCTTACCCTCACCCGTCCCCTAATCCTAACCCGTACGCTAACACTAACCCGTACCCTAACACGTACGCTCACCCTAAACCGTTGTCGTACCCTAACCTGTACCCTAAACCGTCCCCGTCCCCTAACCCTAACCCTAACCCTAACCCTAACCCTTACCCGAAGCCTTACACTCACCCGGCCCCTAATCCTAACCCATAGGCTAACACTAACCCGTACCCTAACACGTATGCTCACCCTAAACCGTTGTCGTACCCTAACCTGTACCCTAAACCGTCCCCGTCCCCTAACCCTAACCCTAACCCTAACCCTAACCCTTACCCGAAGCCTTACACTCACCCGTCCCCTAATCCTAAACCGTACGCTAACACTAACCCATACCCTAACACGTACGCTCACCCTAAACCGTTGTCGTACCCTAACATGTACCCTAAACCGTCCCTGTCTCCGTCCCCTAACCATAACCCTAACCCTAACCCTAACCCTTACCCGAAGCCTTACCCTCACCCGTCCCCTAATCCTAAACCGTACGCTAACACTAACCCATACCCTAACACGTACGCTCACCCTAAACCGTTGTCGTACCCTAACCTGTACCCTAAACCGTCCCCGTGCCCGTCCCCTAACCCTAAACCTAACCCTAACCCTAACCCTTACCCGAAGCCTTACCCTCACCCGTCCCCTAATCCTATCCCGTACGCTAACACTAAACCATACCCTAACACGTACGCTCACCCTAAACCGTTGTCGTACCCTAACCTGTACCCTAAACTGTCCCCGTCCTCTAACCCTAACCCTAACCCTAACCCTAACCCTAACCCTTACCCGAAGCCTTGCCCTCACCCGTCCCCTAATCCTAACCCGTACGCTAACACTAACCCGTACCCTAACACGTACGCTCACCCTAAACCGTTGACGTACCCTAACCTGTACCCTAAACCGTCCCCGTCCCCGTCCCCTAACCCTAACCCTAACCCTAACCCTTACCCGAAACCTTACCCTCACCCGTCCCCTAATCCTAACACGTACGCTAACACT
>NC_143130.1:30072500-30100000 GCF_059928025.1 Delphinapterus leucas
CACGTACGCTCACCCTAAACCGTTGTCGTACTCTAACCTGTACCCTAAACCGTCCCCGTGCCCGTTCCCTAACCCTAACCCTAACCCTAACCCTAACCCTAAACCTATCCCGGAATCTTACCCTCACCCGTCCCCTAATCCTAACCCGTACGCTAACACTAACCCATACCCTAACACGTACGCTCACCCTAAGCCGTTGTCGTACCCTAACCTGTACCCTAAACCGTCCCCGTCCCCGAACCCTAACCCTAACCCTAACCCTAACCCTAACCCTTACCCGAAGCCTTACACTCACCCGTCCCCTAATCCTCACCCGTACGCTAACACTAACCCGTACCTTAACACGTACGCTCACCCTAAACCGTTGTCGCACACTATCCTGTACCCTAAACCGTCCCCGTCCCCTAACCCTAACCCTAACCCTAACCCTAACCCTAACCCTTACCCGAAGCATAACCCTCACCTGTCCCCTAATACTAACCCGTACGCTAACACTAACCCGTACCGTAAAACGTACGCTCACACTAAACCGATGTCGTACCCTAACCTGTACCCTAAACCGTCCCCGTCCCCTAACCCTAAACCTAACACTAACCCTAACCCTAACCCTTACCCGAAGCCTTAGCCTCAACCGTCCCCTAATCCTAACCTGTACACTAACACTAACCCGTACCCTAACACGTACGTTCACCCTAAATCGTTGTCGTACCCTAACCTGTACCCTAAACCTTCCCCGTCCCCTAACCCTAACCCTAACCCTAACCCTAACCCTAACCCTTACCCGAAGCCTTACCCTAACCCGTACCCTAATCCTAACCCGTACGCTAACACTAACACATACCCTAACACGTACGCTCACCCTAAACCGTTGTCGTACCCTAACTTGTACCCTAAACCGTCCCCGTCCCCGTCCCCTAACCCTAACCCTTACCCGAAGGCTTACCCTCACCCGTCCCTTAATCCTAAACCGTACGCTAACACTAACCCGTACCCTAACACGTACGCTCACCCTAAACCGTTGTCGTACCCTAACCTGTACCCTAAACCGTCCCCGTCGCCTAACCCTAACCCTAACACTAACCCTAACCCGAACCCTTACCCGAAGCCTTACAATCACCCGTCCCCTAATCCTAACCCGTACGCTAAAACTAACCCGTACCCTAACACGTACGCTCACCCTAAACCGTTGTCGTACCCTAACCTGTACCCTAAACCGTCCCCATCCCCTAACCCTAACCCTAACCCTAACCCTAACCCTAACCCTTACCCGAAGCCTTACCCTCACCCGTCCCCTAATCCTAACCCGTACGCTAACACTAACCCGTACCTTAACACGTACACTCACCCTAAACAGTTGTCGTACACTAACCTGTACCCTAAACCGTCCCCGTCCCCTAACCCTAACCCTCACCCTAACCCTAACCCTTACCCAAAGCCTTACCCTCACCCGTCTCCTAATCCTAACCCGTACGCAAACACTAACCCGTACCCTAACACGTACGCTCACCCTAAACCGTTGTCGTACCCTAACCTGTACCCTAAACCGTCCCCGTCCCCTAACTCTAACCCTAACCCTAACCCTAACCCTAACCCTAACCCTAACCCTTACCCGAAGCCTTACCCTCACCCGTCCCCTAATCCTAACCCGTACGCTAACACTAACCCGTACCCTAACACGTACGCTCACCCTAAACCGTTGTCGTACCCTAACCTGTACCCTAAACCGTCACCGTGCCCGTCCCGTAACCCTAACACTAACCCTAACCCTAATCCTTACCCGAAGCCTTACACTCACCCGTCCCTAATCCTAACCCATACGCTAACACTAACCCGTACCCTAACACTTACGCTCACCCTAATCCGTTGTCGTAACCTAACCTGTACCCTAAACCGTCCCTGTCCCGTAACCCTAACCCTAACCCTAACCCTAACCCTTACCCGAAGCCTTACCCTCACCCGTCCCCTAATCCTAACCCGTGCGCTAACACTAAACCGTACCCTAACATGTACGCTCACCCTAAACAATTGTCGTACCCTAACCTGTACCCTAAACCGTCCCCGTCCCCTAACCCTAACCCTAAACCTAACCCAAACCCTAACCCTTACCCGAAGCCTTACCCTCACCCTTCCCCTAATCCTAACCCATACGCTAACACTTACCGGTACCTTAACACGTATGCTCACCCTAAACCGTTGATGTACCCTAACCTGTACCCTAAACCGTCCCCGTCCCCGTCCCCTAACCCTAAACCTAAACCTAAGCCTAACCCTTACCCGAAGCCTTACCCTCACCCGTCCCATAATCCTAACCCGTACGCTAACACTAACCCGTACCCTAACACGTACGCTCACCCTAAACCGTTGTCGTACCCAAACCTGTACCCTAAACCGTCCCCGTCCCCGTCCCCTAACCCTAACCCTAACACTAACCCTAACCCTTACCCGAAGCCTTACCCTCACCCGTCACCTAATCCTAACCCGTTCGCTAACGCTAACCCGTACCCTAACACGTACACTCACTCTAAACCGTTGTCGTACCCTAACTTGTACCCTAAACCGTCCCCGTCCGCTAACCCTAACCATAACCATAACCCTAACCCTTACCCGAAGCCTTACCCTCACCCGTCTCCTAATCCTAACACGTACGCTAACACTAACCCGTACCCTAACACGTACGCTCAGCCTAAACCGTTGTCGTACCCTAACCTGTACCCTAAACAGTCCCCGTCCCCGTCCCCTAACCCTAACCCTAACCCTAACACTTACCCGAAGCCTTGCCCTCACCCGTCCCCTAATCCTAACCCGTACGCTAACACTAACCCGTACCCTAACACGTACGCTCAGCCTAAACCGTTGTCGTACCCTAACCTGTACCCTAAACCGTCCCCGTCCCCGTCCCCTAACCCTAACCCTAACCCTAACCCTAACCCTTACCCGAAGCCTTACCCTCACCCGTCCCCTAATCCTAACCCGTACGCCAACACTAACCCGTACACTAACACGTACGCTCAACCTAAAACGTTGTCGTACACTAACCTGTGCCCTAAACCGTCCCCGTCCCCTAACACTAACCCTAAACCTAACCCTAACCCTAACCCTTATCCGAAGCCTTACCCTCACCCGTCCCCTAATCCTAACCCGTACGCTAACACTAACCCGTACCCTAACACGTACGCTCACCCTAAACCGTTGTCGTACCCTAACCTGTACCCTAATCCGTCTCCGTCCCTAACCCTAACCCTAACCCTAACCCTAACCCTAACCCTAACCCTTACCCGAAGCCTTACCCTCACCCATCCCCTAATCATCACCCGTACGCTAACACTAACCCATACCCTAACACGTACGCTCACCTTAAACCGTTGTCGTACCCTAACCTGTACCCTAAACCGTCCCCGTCCCCGTCCCCTAACCCTAACCCTAACCCTAACCCTAACCGTTACCCGAAGCCTTACCCTCACCCGTCCCCTAATGATAACCCGTACGCTAACACTAACCCGTACCCTAACACGTACGCTCACCCTAAACCGTTGTCGTACCCTAACCTGTACCCTAAACCGTCCCCGTCCCCTAAACCTAACCCGAACCCTAACCCTAACCCTAACCCTTTCCCGAAGCCTTACCCTCACCCGTCCCCAAATCCTAACCCGTACAATAACACTAACCCGTGCCTTAACACGTACGCTCACACTAAACCGTTGTCGTACCCTAACCTGTACCCTAAACCGTCCCCGTCCTCTAACCCTAACCCTAAACCTAAACCTAACCCTTACCCGAAGCCTTACCCTCACCCGTCCCCTAATCCTAACCCGTACGCTAACACTAACCCATACCCTAACACGTACGCTCACCCTAAACCGTTGTCGTACCCTAACCTGTATCCTAAACCGTCTCCGTCCCTTAACCCTCACCCTAACCCTAACCCTAACCCTTACCCGAAGCCTTACACTCAACCGTCCCCTAATCCTAACCCGTACGCTAACACTAACCCATACCCTATCACGTAAGCTCACCCTAAACCGTTGTCGTACCCTAACCTGTACCCTAAACCGTCCCCTTCCCCTAACCCTAACCCTAACCCTAACCCTAACCCTAACGCTTACCCAAAGCCTTACCCTCACCCGTCCCCTAATCCTAACCCGTATGCTAACACTAACCCATATCCTAACACGTACACTCACCCTAAACCGTTGTCGTACCCTAACCTGTACCCTAAACCGTCCCCGTCCCCTAACCCTAACCCTAACCCTAACCCTAACCCTAAACCTTACCCGAAGCCTTACACTCACCCGTCCCCTAATCCTAACCCGTACACTAACACTAACCCGTACCCTAACACGTACGCTCACCCTAAACCGTTGTCGTACCCTAACCTGTACCGTAAACCGTCCCCGTCCCCTAATTCTAACCCTAACCCTAGCCCTAACCCTTACCCGAAGCCTTACCCTCACCCGTCCCGTATTCCTAACCCGTACGCTAACACTAACCCATACCCTAACACGTACGCTCACCCTAAACCGTTGTCGTACCCTAACCTGTACCCTAAACCGTCCCCGTCCCCGTCCCCTAACCCTAACCCTAACCCTAACCCTTACTCGAAGCCTTACCCTCACCCGTCCCCTAATCCTAACCCGTACGCTAACACTAACCCGTACCCTAACACGTACGCTCACCCTAATCCGTTGTCGTACACTAACCTGTACCCTAAACCGTCCCTGTCCCCATCACCTAACCCTAACCCTAACCCTAACCCTAACCCTAACCCTAACCCTAACCCTTACCCGAAGCCTTAACCTCACCCGTCCCCTAATCCTAACCCGTACGCTAACACTAACCCATACCCTAAAACGTACGCTCACCCTAAACCGTTGTCGTACCCTAAACTGTACCCTAAATCGTCCCCGTCCCCTAACCCTAACCCTAACCCTAACCCTAACCCTAACCCTTACCCGAAGCCTTACCCTCACCCGTCCCCTAATCCTAACCCGTACGCTAACACTAACCCGTGCCTTAAAACGTACGCTCCCCTAAACCGTTGTCGTACCCTAACCTGTACCCTAAACCGTCCCCGTCCCCTAAACCTAACCCTAACCCTAACCCTAACCCTTACCCGAAGCATTACCCTCACCCGTCCCCGAATCCTAACCCGTACGCTAACACTAACCCGTACCCTAACACTTACGCTCACCATAAACCGTTGTCGTACCCTAACCTGTACCCTAAACCGTCCCCGTGCCCGTCCCCTAAACCTAACCCTAACCCTAACCCTTGCCCGAAGCCTTACCCTCACCCGTCCCCTAATCCTAACCCGTACGCTAACACTAACCCGTACCTTAACACGTACACTCACCCTAAACAGTTGTCGTACCCTAACCTGTACCCTAAACCGTCCCCGTCCCCGTCCCCTAACCCTAACCCTAACCCTAACCCTTACCCAAAGCCTTACCCTCACCCGTCTCCTAATCCTAACCCGTACGCAAACAATAACCCGTACCCTAACACGTACGCTCACCCTAAACCGTTGTCGTACCCTAACCTGTACCCTAAACCGTCCCCGTCCCCTAACTCTAACCCTAACCCTAACCCTAACCCTAACCCTAACCCTAACCCTTACCCGAAGCCTTACCCTCACCCGTCCCCTAATCCTAACCCGTACGCTAACACTAACCCGTACCCTAACACGTACACTCACCCTAAAACGTTGTCGTACCCTAACCTGTACCCTAAACCGTCCCCGTGCCCGTCCCCTAACCCTAAACCTAACCCTAACCCTAACCCTAACCTGTACCCTAAACCGTCCCCGTCCTCTAACCCTAACCATAACCCTAACACTTACCCGAAGCCTTACCCTCACCCGGCCCCTAATCCTAACCCGTACGCTAACACTAACCTGTACCCTAACACGTACGCTCACCCTAAACCGTTGTCGTACCCTAAACTGTACCCTAAACCGTCCCCGTCCCCTAACCCTACCCCTATCCCTAACCCTTACCTGAAGCCTTACCCTCACACGTCCCATAATCCTCACCCGTGCGCTAACACTAAAGCGTAACCTAAAACGTACGCTCACCCTAAACCATTGTCGTACACTAACCTATACCCTAAACAGTCCCCGTCCCCTAACCCTAACCCTAACCCTAACCCTAACCCTAACCCTAACCCTTACCCGAAGCCTTACCATCACCCGTCCCCTAATCCAAACCCGTACGCTAACACTAACCCGTACCCTAACACGTACGCTCACCCTAAACCGTTGTCGTACCCTAAACTGTACCCTAAACCGTCCCCGTCCACTAACCCTAACCCTAACCCTAACCCTAACCCTAACCCTAATCCTTACCCGAAGCCTTACCGTCACCAGTCCCATAATCCTAACCCGTGCGCTAACACTAAACGGTAACCTAAACGTACGCTCACCCTAAACCGTTGTCGTACCCTAACCTGTACCCTAAACAGTCCCCGTCCCCTAACTTTAACCCTAACCCTAACCCTAACCCTTACCCGAAGCCTTACCCTCACCCGTCCCCTAATCCTAACCCGTACGCTAACACTAACCCGTACCCTAACACGTACGCTCACCCTAAACCGTTGACGTACCCTAACCTGTACCCTAAACCGTCCCCGTCCCCATCCCCTAACCCTAACCCTAACCCTAAACCTAACCCTAACCCTAACCCTTACCCGAAGCCTTACCCTCACCCGTCCCCTAATCCTAACCCGTATGCTAACACTAACCCGTACCCTAACACGTACGCTCACCCTAAACCGTTGTCGTACCCTAACCTGTACCCTAAACCGTCCCCGTCCCCTAACCCTAACCCTAACCCTAACCCTAACCCTAAGCCTTACCCGAAGCCTTAACCTCACCCGTCCCCTAATCCTAACCCGTACGCTAACACTAACCCGTACCATAACACGTACGCTCCCCTAAACCGTTGTCGTACCCTAACCTGTACCCTAAACCGTCACCATCCCCTAACCCTAACCCTAACCCTAAACCTAACCCTAACCCTAACCCTTACCCGAAGCCTTACACTCACCCGGGCCCTAATCCTAACCCATACGCTAACACTAACCCGTACCCTAACACGTATGCTCACACTAAACCATTGTCGTACCCTAACCTGTACCCTAAACCGTCCCCGTCCCCTAACCCTAACCTTAACCCTAACCCTAACCCTTACCCGAAGCCTTACCCTCACCCGTCCCCTAATCCTAACCCGTACGCTAACACTAACACGTACCCTAACACGTACGCTCACCCTAAACCGTTGTCGTACCCTAACCTGTACCCTAAACCGTCCCTGTCCCCGTCCCCTAACCATAACCCTAACCCTAACCCTAACCCTTACCCGAAGCCTTACCCTCACCCGTGCCCTAATCCTAACCCGTACGCTAACACTAACCCGTACCCTAACACGTACGCTCACCCTAAACCGTTGTCGTACCCTAACCTGTACCCTAAACCGTCCCCGTCCCCTAACCCTAACCGTAACCCTAACCCTAACCCTTACCCGAAGCCTTACACTCACCCGTCCCCTAATCCTAACCCGTACGCTAACACTAACCGGTACCCTAACACGTATGCTCACCCTAAATCGTTGTCGTACCCTAACATGTACCCTAAACCGTCCCCGTCCCCTAAACTTAACCCTAACACTAACCCTAACCCTAACCCTAACCCTTACCTGAAGCCTTACCCTCACCCGTCCCCGAATCTTAACCCGTACGCTAACACAAACCCATACCCTAACAAGTACGCTCACCCTAAACCGTTGTCGTACCCTAACCTGTACCCTAAACCGTCCCCGTCACCTAACCCTAACCCTACCCTAACCCTAACCCTAACCCTTACCCGAAGCCTTACCCTCACCCGTCCCCTAATCCTAACCCGTACGCTAACACTAACACGTACCCTAACACGTACGCTCACCCTAAACCGTTGTCGTACCCTAACCTGTACCCTAAACCGTCCCCGCCCCCTAACCCTAACCCTAACACTTACCCGAAGCCTTACCCTCACCCGTCTCCTAATCCTAACCCGTACGCAAACAATAACCCGTACCCTAACACGTACGCTCACCCTAAACCGTTGTCGTACACTAACCTGTACCCTAAACCGTCCCCGTCCCCTAACTCTAACCCTAACCCTAACCCTAACCCTAACCCTAACCCTAACCCTTACCCGAAGCCTTACCCTCACCCGTCCCCTAATCCTAACCCGTACGCTAACACTAACCCGTACCCTAACACGTACACTCACCCTAAAACGTTGTCGTACCCTAACCTGTACCCTAAACCGTCCCCGTGCCCGTCCCCTAACCCTAAACCTAACCCTAACCCTAACCCTAACCTGTACCCTAAACCGTCCCCGTCCTCTAACCCTAACCATAACCCTAACACTTACCCGAAGCCTTACCCTCACCCGGCCCCTAATCCTAACCCGTACGCTAACACTAACCTGTACCCTAACACGTACGCTCACCCTAAACCGTTGTTGTACCCTAAACTGTACCCTAAACCGTCCCCGTCCCCTAACCCTACCCCTATCCCTAACCCTTACCTGAAGCCTTACCCTCACACGTCCCATAATCCTCACCCGTGCGCTAACACTAAAGCGTAACCTAAAACGTACGCTCACCCTAAACCATTGTCGTACCCTAACCTATACCCTAAACAGTCCCCGTCCCCTAACCCTAACCCTAACCCTAACCCTAACCCTTACCCGAAGCCTTACCCTCACCCGTCCCCTAATCCTAACCCGTACGCTAACACTAACCCGTACCCTAACAAGTACGCTCCCCTAAACCGTTATCGTACCCTAGCCTGTACCCTAAACCGTCCCCGTCCCCTAAACCTAACCCTAAACCTAATCCTAACCCTTACCCGAAGCCTTACCCTCACCCGTCCCCTAATCCTAACCCGTACGCTAACACTAACCCATACCCTAACACGTACACTCAGCCTAAACCGTTGTCGTACCCTAACCTGTACCCTAAACTGTCCCCGTCCCCGTCCCCTAACCCTAAACCTAACCCTGACCCTAACCCTTACCCGAAGCCTTACCCTCACCCGACCCCTAATCCTATCCCGAACGCTAACACTAACCCGTAACCTAACACGTACGCTCATCCTAAACCGTTGTCGTACACTAACCTGTACCCTAAACCGTCCCCGTCCTCTAACCCTAACCCTAACCCTAACCCTAACCCTTACCCGAAACCTTACCATCACCCGTCCCCTAATCCTAACCCGTACGCTAACACTAACCCGTACCCTAACACGTACGCTCACCCTAAACCGTTGTCGTACCCTAAACTGTACCCTAAACCGTCCCCGTCCACTAACCCTAACCCTAACCCTAACCCTAACCCTAATCCTTACCCGAAGCCTTACCGTCACCAGTCCCATAATCCTAACCCGTGCGCTAACACTAAACCGTAACCTAAACGTACGCTCACCCTAAACCGTTGTCGTACCCTAACCTGTACCCTAAACAGTCCCCATCCCCTAACTCTAACCCTAACCCTAACCCTTACCCGAAGCCTTACCCTCACCCGTCCCCTAATCCTAACCCGTACGCTAACACTAACCCGTACCCTAACACGTACGCTCACCCTAAACCGTTGTCGTACACTAACCTGTACCCTAAACCGTCCCCGTCCCCTAAACTTAACCCTAACACTAACCCTAACCCTAACCCTAACCCTTACCTGAAGCCTTACCCTCACCCGTCCCCGAATCTTAACCCGTACGCTAACACAAACCCATACCCTAACAAGTACGCTCACCCTAAACCGTTGTCGTACCCTAACCTGTACCCTAAACCGTCCCCGTCACCTAACCCTAACCCTACCCTAACCCTAACCCTAACCCTTACCCGAAGCCTTACCCTCACCCGTCCCCTAATCCTAACCCGTACGCTAACACTAACACGTACCCTAACACGTACGCTCACACTAAACCGTTGTCGTACCCTAACCTGTACCCTAAACCGTCCCCGTCCCCTAACCCTAACCCTAACCCTAACCCTAACCCTTACCCGAAGCCTTACCCTCACCCGTCCCCTGATCCTAACCCGTACGCTAACACTAACCCATACCGTAACACGTACGCTCACCCTTAACTGTTGTCGGACCCTGATCTATACCCTAAACCGTCACCGTCCCCTAACCCTAACCTTAACCCTAACCCTAACCCTAACCCTTACCCGAAGCCTTACCCTCTCCCGTCCCCTAATCCTAACCCGTACGCTAACACTAACCCGTACCCTAACACGTACGCTCACCCTAAACCGTTGTCGTAAACTAACCTGTACCCTAAACCGTCCCCGTCCCCTAACCCTAACCCTAAACCTAACCCTAAACCTAACCCTTACCCGAAGCCTTACCCTCACCCGTCCCCTAATCCTAACCCGTACGCTAACACTAACACGTACCCTAACACGTACGCTCACCCTAAACCGTTGTCGTACACTAACCTGTAGCCTAAACCGTCCCCGTCCCCGTCCCCTAACCCTAACCCTAACCCTAACCCTAACCCATACCCGAAGCCTTACCCTCACCCGTCACCTAATCCTAACCCGTACGCTAACACGAACCCATACCCTAACATGTACGCTCACCCTAAACCGTTGTCGTACCCTAACGTGTACCCTAAACCGTTCCGGTCCCCAACCCCTAACTCTGAACCTAACCCTAACCCTAACCCTAACACTTACCCGAAGCCTTACCCTCAACCATCCCCTAATACTAACCCGTACGCTAACACTAATCCGTACCCTAACACGTACGCTCACCCTAAACCGTTGTCGTAACCTAACCTGTACCCTAAACCGTCCCCGTCCCCTAACCCTAACCCTAAACCTAACCCTAAACCTAACCCTTACCCGAAGCCTTACCCTCACCCGTCCCCTAATCCTAACCCGTACGCTAACACTAACACGTACCCTAACACGTACGCTCACCCTAAACCGTTGTCGTACACTAACCTGTAGCCTAAACCGTCCCCGTTCCCGTCCCCTAACCCTAACCCTAACCCTAACCCTAACCCTAACCCATACCCTAAGCCTTACCCTCACCCGTCAACTAATCCTAACCCGTACGCTAACACTAACCCATACGCTAACATGTACGCTCACCCTAAACCGTTGTCGTACCCTAACGTGTACCCTAAACCGTCCCGGTCCCCAACCCCTAACTCTGAACCTAACCCTAACCCTAACCCTAAACCTTACCCGAAGCCTTACCCTCACCCGTCCCCTAATCCTAACCCGTACGCTAACACTAACCCGTACCCTAACACGTACGCTCAACCTAAACCGTTGTCGTACCCTAACCTGTACCCTAAACCGTCCCTGTCCCCGTCCCCTAACCCTAACCCTAACCCTAACCCTTACCTGAAGCCTTACCCTCTCCCGTCCCATAATCCTAACCCGTACGCTAACACTAACCCGTACCCTAACACGTACGCTCACCCTAAACCGTTGTCGTGCCCTAAACTCTACCCTAAACCGTCCCCGTACCCTAACCCTAACACTAACCCTAACCCTAACCCTAACCCTAACCCTTACCTGAAGCCTTACCCTCACCCGTCCCCTAATCCTAACCCGTACGCTAACACTAAGCCATACCCTAACACGTACTCTCACCCTAAACCGTTGTCGTACCCTAACCTGTACCCTAAACCGTCCCCGTCCCCTAACCCTAACCCTAACCCTAAACCTAACCCTTACCCGAAGCCTTACCCTCACCCGTCCCCTAATCCTAACCCGTACGCTAACACTAAACCGTACCCTAACACGTACGCTCACCTTAAATTGTTGTCGTGCCCTAACCTGTACCCTACACCGTCCTCGTCCCCTAACCCTAACCCTAACCCTAACCCTAACCCTAACCCTTACCTGTAGCCTTACCCTAACCCGTCCCCTAATCCTAACCCGTACGCTAACACTAAACCGTACCCTAACATGTACGCTCACCCTAAACCGTTGTCGTACCCTAACCTCTACCCTAAACCGTCCCCGTCCCCTAACCCTAACCCTAACCCTAACCCTAACCCTAACCCTTACCCGAAGCCTTACCCTCACCCGTCCCATAATCCTAACCCGTACCCTAACACTAATCCGTACCCTAACACGTTCGCTCACCCTAAACCGTTGTCGTACCCTAACCTGTACCCTAAACCGTCCCCGTCCCCTAACCCTAACCCTAACACTAACCCTAACCCTAATCCTTACCCGAAGCCTTACACTCTCCCTTCCCCTAAACCTAACCCGTCCGCTAACACTAAACCGTACCCTAACACGTACGCTCACCCTAAACCGTTGTCGTACCCTAACCTGTACCCTAAACCTTCCCCGTCCCCTAACCCTAACCCTAACCCTAACCCTAACCCTAACCCTTACCTGAAGCCTTACCCTCACCCGTCCCCTAATCCTAACCCGTACGCTAACTCTAACCCGTACCCTAACACGTACGCTCAACCTAAACCGTTGTCCTACCCTAACCTGTACCCTAAACCGTCCCCGTCCCCTAACCCTAACCCTTACCCTAACCCTAACCCTTACCCGAAGCCTTACCCTCACCCGTCCCCTAATCCTAACCCGTACGCTAACACTAACCCGTACCCTAACACGTACGCTCACCCTAAACCGTTGTCGTACACTAACCTGTACCCGAAACCGTCCCCGTCCGCTAACCCTAACCCTAACCCTAACCCTAACCCTAACCCTTATGCGAAGCCTAACACTCACCCGTCCCCTAATCCTAACCCGTACGCTAACACTAACCCGTACCCTAACACGTACACTCACCCTAAACCGTTGTCGTACCCTAAACTATACCCTAAACCGTCCCCGTCCCCGTCCCCTAACCCTAACCGTAACCCTAACCCTAACCTTTACCCGAAGCCTTACCCTCAACCGTCCCCTAATTCTAACCCGTACGCTAACACTAACCCGTACCCTAACACGTACACTCACCCTTAACCGTTGTCGTACACTAACCTGTACCCTAAACCGTCCCCGTCCCCTAACCCTAACCCTAACCCTAACCCTAACCCTAAACCTTACCCGAAGCCTTACCCTCACCCGTCCCCTAAACCTAACCCGAACGCTAACACTATCCCGTACCCTAACACGTACGCTCACCCTAAACCGTTGTCGTACCCTAACCTGTACCCTAAACCGTCCCCGTCCCCGTCCCCTAACCCTAACCCTAACCCTAACCCTAACCCTT
Organism: Delphinapterus leucas; assembly: GCF_059928025.1. Taxonomy (NCBI): domain Eukaryota; kingdom Metazoa; phylum Chordata; class Mammalia; order Artiodactyla; family Monodontidae; genus Delphinapterus; species Delphinapterus leucas. The sequence goes on from NC_143130.1 coordinate 30,085,739, forward strand.
ACCCGAAGCCTTACCCTCACCCGTCCGCTAATGCTAACCCGTACGCTAACACTAACACATACCCTAACACGTACACTCACCCTAAACCGTTGTCGTACCCTAACCTGTACCCTATACCGTCCCCGTCCCCTAACCCTAACCCTAACCCTAACCCTAACCCTAACCCTTACCCGAAGCCTTACCCTCACCCGTCCCATAATCCTAACCCGTACGCTAACACTAACCCGTACCCTAACACGTACGCTCACCCTAAACATTTTTCGTACACTAACCTGTATCGTAAACCGTCCCCGTCCCCTAACCCTAACCCTAACTCTAACCCTGATCCTAACCCTTACCCGAAGCCTTACCCTCACCCGTCCCCTAATCCTAACCCGTACGCTAACACTAACCCGTACCCTAACACGTACGCTCACTCTAAACCGTTGTCGTACCCTAACCTGTACCCTAAACCGTCCCCGTCCCCTAACCCTAACCCTAACCCTAAACCTAACCCTAACCCTTACCCGAAGCCTTACCCTCACCCGTCCCCTAATCCTAACGCGTACGCTAACACTAACCCGTACCCTAACAGTTACGCACACCCTAAACCGTTGTCGTACACTAACCTGTACCCTAAACCGTCCCCGTCCCCGTCCCCGTCCCCTAACCCTAACCCTAACCCTAAACCTTACCCGAAGTCTTACTCTCACCCGTCCCCTAATCCTAACCCGTACGCTAACACTAACCCGTACCTTAACACGTACGCTCACCCCAAACCGTTGTCGTACCCTAACGTGTACACTAAACCGTCCCCGTCCCCATCCCCTAACCCTAACCCTAACCCTAAACCTAACCCTAACCCTTACCCGAAGTCTTACTCTCACCCGTCCCCTAATCCTAATCCGTACGCTAACACTAACCCGTACCCTAACACGTACGCTCACCCTAAACCGTTGTCGTACATTAACCTGTACCCTAAACCGTCCCCTAACCCTAACCCTAGCCTAACCCTAACCCTAACCCTAACCCTTACCCGAAGCCTTACCCTCACACGTCCCCTAATCCTAACCCTTACGCTAACACTAACCATTACCCGAACACGTACGCTCACACTAAACCGTTGTCGTACCCTAACCTGTACGCTAAACCGTCCCAATCCCCTAACCCTAACCCTAACCCTAACCCTAACCCTTACCCGAAGCCTTACCCTCACCCGTCCCCTAATCCTAAACAGTACACTAACACTAACCCGTACCCTAACACGTACGCTCAACCTAAACCATTGTCGTACCATAACCTGTACCCTAAACCATCCCAGTCCCCGTCCCCTAACCCTAACCCTAACCCTAACCCTTACCCGAAGCCTTACCCTCACCCGTCCCCTGATCCTAACCCGTACGCTAACACTAACCCGTACCCTAACACGTACGCTAACCCTAAACCGTTGTCGTACGCTAACCTGTACCCTAAACGGTCCCCGTCCCCGTACCCTAACCCTAACCCTAACCCTAACCCTAACCCTAACCCTTACCCGAAGTCTTACCCTCACCCGTCCCCTAATCCTAACCCGTACTCTAACACTAACCCGTACCCTAACACGTACGCTCACCCTAAACCCTTGTCGTACCTTAACCTGTACCCTAAACCGTCCCCATCCCCTAACCCTAACCCTAACCCTAACCCTTACCCGAAGCCTTACCCTCACCCGTCCCCTAATCCTAACCCGTACGCTAACACTAACACGTACCCTAACACGTACGCTCACCATAAACCGTTGTCGTACACTAACCTGTACCCTAAACCGTCCCCGTCCCCGTCCCCTAACCCTAACCCTAACCCTAACCCTAACCCTTACCCGAAGCCTTACACTCACCCGTCCCCTAATCCTAACCCGTACACTAACACTAACGCGTACCCTAACACGTACGCTCACCCTAAACCATTGTCGTACCATAACCTGTACCCTAAACCGTCTCCTAACCCTAACCATAACCCTAACCCTAACCCTTACCCGAAGCCTTTCCCTCACCCGTCCCCTAATCCTAACCCGTACGCTAACACTAACCCGTACCCTAACACGTACGCTCCCCTAAACTGTTGTCGTACCCTAACCTGTACCCTAAACCGTCACCGTCCCCTAACCCTAACCCTAACACTTACCCGAAGCCTTACCCTCACCCGTCCCCTAATCCTAACCCGTACGCTAACACGAATCCGTACCCTAACACGTACGCTCACCCTAAACCGTTGTCGTACCCTAACCTGTACCCTATACCGTCCCCGTCCCCTAACCCTAACCCTAACCCTAACCCTAACCCTAACCCTTACCCGAAGCCTTACCCTCACCCGTCCCATAATCCTAACCCGTACGCTAACACTAACCCGTACCCTAACACGTACGCTCACCCTAAACATTTGTCGTACACTAACCTGTATCGTAAACCGTCCCCGTCCCCTAACCCTAACCCTAACTCTAACCCTAATCCTAACCCTTACCCGAAGCCTTACCCTCAACCGTCCCCTAATCCTAACCCGTACGCTAACACTAACCCGTACCCTAACACGTACGCTCACCCTAAACCGTTGTCGTACCCTAACCTGTCCCCTAAACCGTCCCCGTCCCCTAACCCTAACCCTAACCCTAAACCTAACCCTAACCCTTACCCGAAGCCTTACCCTCACCCGTCCCCTAATCCTAACCCGTACGCTAACACTAACCCGTACCCTAACAGTTACGCACACCCTAAACCGTTGTCGTACACTAACCTGTACCCTAAACCGTCCCCGTCCCCGTCCCCTAACCCTAACCCTAACCGTAAACCTAACCCTAACCCTTACCCGAAGTCTTACTCTCACCCGTCCCCTAATCCTAATCCGTACGCTAACACTAACCCGTACCCTAACACGTACGCTCACCCTAAACCGTTGTCGTACATTAACCTGTACCCTAAACCGTCCCCTAACCCTAACCCTAGCCTAACCCTAACCCTAACCCTAACCCTTACCCGAAGCCTTACCCTCACCCGTCCCCTAATCCTAACCCTTACGCTAACACTAACCATTACCCTAACACGTACGCTCACACTAAACCGTTGTCGTACCCTAACCTGTACGCTAAACCGTCCCAATCCCCTAACCCTAACCCTAACCCTAACCCTAACCCTTACCCGAAGCCTTACCCTCACCCGTCCCCTAATCCTAAACAGTACACTAACACTAACCCGTACCCTAACACGTACGCTCAAGCTAAACCGTTGTCGTACCATAACCTGTACCCTAAACCATCCCAGTACCCGTCCCCTAACCCTAACCCTAACCCTAACCCTTACCCGAAGCCTTACCCTCACCCGTCCCCTAATCCTAACCCGTACGCTAACACTAACCCGTACCCTAACACGTACGCTAACCCTAAACCGTTGTCGTACGCTAACCTGTACCCTAAACGGTCCCAGTCCCCGTACCCTAACCCTAACCCTAACCCTAACCCTAACCCTAACCCTTACCCGATGTCTTACCCTCACCCGTCCCCTAATCCTAACCCGTACTCTAACACTAACCCGTACCCTAACACGTACGCTCACCCTAAACCCTTGTCGTACCCTAACATGTACCCTAAACCGTCCCCGTCCCCTAACCCAAACCCTAACCCTAACCCTTACCCGAAGCCTTACCCTCACCCGTCCCCTAATCCTAACCCGTACGCTAACACTAACCCGTACCCTAACACGTACGCTCACCATAAACCGTTGTCGTACCCTAAACTGTACCCTAAACCGTCCCCGTCCCCGTCCCCTAACCCTAACCCTAACCATAACCCTAACCCTTACCGGAAGCCTTACACACACCCGTCCCCTAATCCTAACCCGAACACTAACACTAATGCGTACCCTAACACGTACGCTCACCCTAAACCATTGTCGTACCCTAACCTGTACCCTAAACCGTCTCCTAACCCTAACCCTAACCCTAACTCTAACCCTTACCCGAAGCCTTACCCTCACCCGTCCCCTAATCCTAACCCGTACGCTAACACAAACCCGTACCCTAACACGTACGCTCCCCTAAACTGTTGTCGTACCCTAACCTGTACCCTAAACCGTCACCGTCCCCTAACCCTTCCCCTAACACTTACCCGAAGCCTTACCGTCACCCGTCCCCTAATCCTAACCCGTACGCTAACACTAACCCGTATCCTAACACGTACGCTCACCCTAAACCGTTGTCGTAGCCTAACCTGTACGCTAAACCGTCCCCGTCCCCATCCCCTAACCCTAACCCTAACCCTAACCCTTACCCGAAGCCTTACCCTCACCCGTCCCCTAATCCTAAACCGTACGCTAACACTAACCCGTACCCTAAAACGTACTCTCACCCTAAAGCATTGTCGTACCCTAACCTGTACCCTAAACCGTCCCCGTCCCCTAACTCTAACCCTAACCCTAACCCTAACCCTAACTCTTACCCGAAGCCTTACCCTCACCCGTCCCCTAATCCTAACCCGTACGCTAACCCTAACCCATACCCTAACATGTACGCTCACCCTAAACCGTTGTCGTACCCTAACGTGTACCCTAAACCGTCCCAGTCCCCAACCCCTAACTCTGAACCTAACCCTAACCCTAACCCTAACACTTACCCGAACCTTACCCTCAACCATCCCCTAATACTAACCCGTACGCTAACACTAATCCGTACCCTAACACGTACGCTCACCCTAAACCGTTGTCGTAACCTAACCTGTACCCTAAACCGTCCCCGTCCCCTAACCCTAACCCTAAACCTAACCCTAAACCTAACCCTTACCCGAAGCCTTACCCTCACCCGTCCCCTAATCCTAACCCGTACGCTAACACTAACACGTACCCTAACACGTACGCTCACCCTAAACCGTTGTCGTACACTAACCTGTAGCCTAAACCGTCCCCGTCCCCGTCCCCTAACCCTAACCCTAACCCTAACCCTAACCCATACCCGAAGCCTTACCCTCACCCGTCAACTAATCCTAAGCCGTACGCTAACACTAACCCATACCTTAACATGTACGCTCACCCTAAACCGTTGTCGTACCCTAACTTGTACCCTAAACCATCCCCGTCCCCTAACCCTAACCATAACCCTAACCCTTACCCGAAGCCTTACCCTCAGCCGTCCCCTAATCCTAAACCGTACGCTAACACTAACCCGTACCCTAACACGTACGCTCACCCTAAACCGTTGTCGTACTCTAACCTGTACCCTAAACCATCCCTGTCCCCGTCCCCTAACCCTAACCCTAACCCTAACCCTAACCCTAACCTTTACCCGAAGCCTTACCCTCACCCGTCCCCTAATCCTAACCCGTACGCTAACACTAACCCGTACCCTAACACGTACGCTCACCCTAAACCGTTGTCGTACCCTAACCTGTACCCTAAACCGTCCCCGTCCCCTAACCCTAACCCTAACCCTAACCCTAACCCTTACCCGAAGCCTTACCCTCACCCGTCCCCTAATCCTAACCCGTACGTTAACACTAACCCGTACCCTAACACGTAAGCTCAACCTTAACCATTGTCGTACCCTAATCTGTACCCTCAACCGTCCCCGTCCCCGTCCCCTAACCCTAACCCTAAGCCTAACCCTTACCCGAAGCCTTACACTCACCCGTATCCTAATCCTAACCCGTACGCCAACACTAACCCGTACCCTAACACGTACGCTCAACCTAAACCGTTTTCGTACAGTAACCTGTACCCTAAACCGTCCCCGTCCCATAACCCTAACCCTAATCCTAACCCTAACCCTAACCCTTACCCGAAGCCTTACCCTCACCCGTCCCCTAATCCTAACCCGTACGCTAACACTAAACCGTACCCTAACATGTACGCTCACCCTAAACCGTTGTCGTACACTAACCTGTACCCTAAACCTTCCCCGTCCCCTAACCCTAACCCTAACCCTAACCCTAAACCTAACCCTTACCCGAAGCCTTACCCTCACCCGTCCCCTAATCCTAACCCGTAAGCTAACACTAACCGATACCCTAACACGTACCCTCACCCTAAACTGTTGTCGTACCCTAACCTGTACCCTAAACCGTCCCCGTGCGCGTCCCCTAACCCTAACCCTAACCCTTTCCCGAAACCTTACCCTCACCCGTCCCCTAATCCTAACCCGTACGCTAACACTAACCTGTACCCTAACACGTACGCTCACCCTAAACCATTGTCGTACCCTAACCTGTACCCTAAACCGTCCCCTAAACCTAACCCTAACCCTAACCCTTACCCGAAGCCTTACACTTACCCGTCACCTAATCCTAACCCGTACGCTAACACTAACCCGTACCCTAACACGTACGCTCACCCTAAACCGTTGTCGTACACTAACCTGTACCCTAAACCGTCCCCGTCCCCTAACCCTAACCCTAAACCTAACCTTTACCCGAAGCCTTACCCTCACCCGTCCACTAATCCTAACCCGTACGCTAACACTAAGCCGTAACCTAACACGTACGCTCACCCTAAACCGTTGTCGTACCCTAACCTGTACCCTAAACCTTCCCCGTCCCCTAACCCTAACCCTAACCCTAACCCTAAACCTAACCCTTACCCGAAGCCTTACCCTCACCTGTCCCCTAATCCTAACCCATATGCTAACACTAACCATTACCCTAACATGTACGCTCACCCTAAATCTTTGTCGTACCCTAACCTGTACCCTAAACCGTCCCCGCCCCCTAACCTTAACCCTAACCCTAAACCTAACCCTAACTCTTACCCGAAACCTTACCCTCACCCGTCCCCTAATCCTAACACGTACGCTAACACTAACCCGTACCCTAACACGTACGCTAACCCTAAACCGTTGTCGTACCCTAACCTGTACCCTAAACCGTCCCCGTCCCCGAACCCTAACCCTAACCCTAACCCTAACCCTAACCCTAACCCTTACCTGAAGCCTTACCCTCACCCGTCCCCTAATCCTAACCCGTACGCTAACACTAACCCGTACCCAAACACGTACGCTCACCCTAAACCGTTGTCGTACAGTAACCTGTACCCTCAACCGTCCCCGTCCCCTAACCCTAACCCTAACCCTAAACCTAACCCTTACCCGAAGCCTTACACTCACCCGTACCCTAATCCTAACCCGTACGCTAACACTAACCCGTACCCTAACACGTACGCTCACCCTAAACCGTTGTCGTACCCTAACCTGTACCCTAAACCGTCCCCGTCCCCTAACCCTAACCCTAACCCTAACCCTAACCCTAACCCTAACCCTTACCCGAAGCCTTACCCTCACCCGTCTCCTAATCCTAAACCGTACGCTAACACTAACCCGTACCCTAACACGTACGCTCATCCTAAACCGTTGTCGTACACTACCCTGTACCCTAAACCGTCCCAGTCCCCTAACCCTAACCCTAACCCTAACCCTAACCCTAACGCTTACCCGAAGCCTTACCCTCACCCGTCACCTAATCCTAACCTGTACGCTAACACTAACCCCTACCCTAACACGTACGCTCACCCTAAACCGTTGTCGTACCCTGACCTGTACCCTAAACCGTCCCCATCCCCTAACCCTAACCCTAACCCTAACACTATCCCTAACCCTTACCCGAAGCCTTACCCTCACCCGTCCCCTCATCTTAACCCGTACGCTAACACTAACCCGTACCCTAACACGTACGCTCACCCTAACCGTTGTCGTACCCTAACTTGTACCCTAAACCGTCCCCGTACCCTAACCCTAACCCTAACCCTAACCCTTACCCGAAGCCTTACCCTCACCCGTCTCCTAATCCTAAACCGTACGCTAACACTAAGCCGTAGCCTAACACGTACGGTCACCCTAAACTGTTGTCGTATCCTAACCTGTACCCTAAACCGTCCCCGCCCCCTAACCCTAACCCTAACCCTAACCCTAAACCTAACGCTTACCCGAAGCCTTACCCTCACCCGTCCCCTAATCCTAACCCGTATGCTAACACTAACCCGTACCCTAACACGTACGCTCACCCTAAACCGTTGTCGTACACTAACCTGTACCCTAAACCGTCCCCGTCCCCCTCCCCTAACCCTAACCCTAACCCTAACCATAACACTTACCCGAAGCCTTACCCTCACCCGTCCCCTAATCCTAACCCGTACACTAACACTAACCCGTACCCTAACACGTACGCTCACCCTAAACCGTTGTCGTACCCTAACCTGTACCCTAAACTGTCCCTGTCCCCGTCCCCTAACCCTAACCCTAACCCTAACACTAACCCTAACCCTTACCCGAAGCCTTACCCTCACCCGTCCCCTAATCCTAACCCGTACACTAACACTAACCCGTACTCTAACACGTACGTTCACCTTAAACCGTTGTCGTACCCTAACCTGTACCCTAAACCGTCCCCGTCCCCTAACCCTAACCCTAACCCTAACCCTAACCCTAACCATTACCCGAAGCCTTACCCTCACCCGTCCCCTAATCCTAACCCGTACGCTAACACTAACCCGTACCCTAACACGTAGGCTCACACTAAACCGTTGTCGTACCGTAACCTGTACCCTAAACCGTCCCCGTCCCCGTCCCCGTCCCCTAACCCTAACCCTAACCCTTACCCGAAGCCTTACCCTTAACCGTCCCCTAATCCTAACCCGTACGCCAACACTAACCCGTACCCTAACATGTACGCTCACCCTAAACCGTTGTCGTACACTAACCTGTACACTAAACCGTCCCCGTCCCCTAACCCTAACCCTAACCCTAAACCTTACCCGAAGCCTTACCCTCACCCGTCCCCTAATCCTAAACCGTACGATAACACTAACCCGTACCCTAACACGTACGCTCCCCCTAAACTGTTGTTGTACCCTAATCTGTACCCTAAACTGTCCCCGTCCCCTAACCTTAACCCTAACCCTAACCCTAACCCTAACACTTACCCGAAGCCTTGCCCTCACCCGTCCCCAAATCCTAACCCGTACGCTAACACTAACCCGTACCCTAACACGTACGCTCACCCTAAACAGTTGTCGTACCCTAACCTGTACCCTAAACCGTCCCCGTCCCCTAACCCTAACCCTAACCTTAACCCTAACCCTTACCCGAAGCCTTACCCTCACCCTCCCATAATCCTAACCCGTACGCTAACACTAACCCATACCCTAACACGTACGCTCACCCTAAATCGTTGTCGTACACTAACCTGTACCCTAAACCGTCCCCGTCCCCTAAACCTAACCCTAACCCTAACCCTAACCCTAACCCTTACCCGAAGCCTTACCCTCACCCGTCCCCTAATCCTAACCCGTACGCTAACACTAACCCATACCCTAACACGTACGCTCACCCTAAACTGTTGACGTACCCTAACCTGTACCCTAAACTGTCCCCGTGCCCGTCCCCTAACCCTAAACCTAACCCTGACCCTAACCCTTACCCGAAGCCTTACCCTCACCCTACCCCTTATCCTAACCCGTACGCTAACACTAACCCGTAACCTAACACGTACGCTCATCCTAAACCGTTGTCGTACCCTAACCTGTACCCTAAACCGTCCCCGTCCTCTAACCCTAACCCTAACCCTAACCCTAACCCTTACCCGAAGCCTTACCATCACCCGTCCCCTAATCCAAACCCGTACGCTAACACTAACCCGTACCCTAACACGTACGCTCACCCTAAACCGTTGTCGTACCCTAAACTGTACCCTAAACCGTCCCCGTCCACTAACCCTAACCCTAACCCTAACCCTAACCCTAACCCTAATCCTTACCCGAAGCCTTACCGTCACCAGTCCCATAATCCTAACCCGTGCGCTAACACTAAACGGTAACCTAAACGTACGCTCACCCTAAACCGTTGTCGTACCCTAACCTGTACCCTAAACAGTCCCCGTCCCCTAACTCTAACCCTAACCCTAACCCTAACCCTTACCCGAAGCCTTACCCTAACCCGTCCCCTAATCCTAAACCGTACGCTAACACTAACCCGTACCCTAACACGTACGCTCACCCTAAACTGTTGACGTACCCTAACCTGTACCCTAAACCGTCCCCGTCCCCATCCCCTAACCCTAACCCTAACCCTAAACCTAACCCTAACCCTAACCCTTACCCGAAGCCTTACCCTCACCCGTCCCCTAATCCTAACTCGTATGTTAACACTAACCCGTACCCTAACACGTACGCTCACCCTAAACCGTTGTCGTACCCTAACCTGTACCCTAAACCGTCCCCGTCCCCTAACCCTAACCCTAACCCTAACCCTAACCCTAAGCCTTACCCGAAGCCTTAACCTCACCCGTCCCCTAATCCTAACCCGTACGCTAACACTAACCCGTACCATAACACGTACGCTCCCCTAAACCGTTCTCGTACCCTAACCTGTACCCTAAACCGTCACCATCCCCTAACCCTAACCCTAACCCTAAACCTAACCCTAACCCTAACCCTTACCCGAAGCCTTACACTCACCCGGGCCCTAATCCTAACCCATACGCTAACACTAACCCGTACCCTAACACGTATGCTCACACTAAACCATTGTCGTACCCTAACCTGTACCCTAAACCGTCCCCGTCCCCTAACCCTAACCTTAACCCTAACCCTAACCCTTACCCGAAGCCTTACCCTCACCCGTCCCCTAATCCTAACCCGTACGCTAACACTAACACGTACCCTAACACGTACGCTCACCCTAAACCGTTGTCGTACCCTAACCTGTACCCTAAACCGTCCCTGTCCCCGTCGCCTAACCATAACCCTAACCCTAACCCTAACCCTTACCCGAAGCCTTACCCTCACCCGTGCCCTAATCCTAACCCGTACGCTAACACTAACCCGTACCCTAACACGTACGCTCACCCTAAACCGTTGTCGTACCCTAACCTGTACCCTAAACCGTCCCCGTCCCCTAACCCTAACCGTAACCCTAACCCTAACCCTTACCCGAAGCCTTACACTCACCCGTCCCCTAATCCTAACCCGTACGCTAACACTAACCGGTACCCTAACACGTACGCTCACCCTAAATCGTTGTCGTACCCTAACATGTACCCTAAACCGTCCCCGTCTCCTAACTCTAAACCTAACCCTAAACCTAACCCTAATCCTTACCCGAAGCCTTACCCTCACCCGTCCCCTAATCCTAACCCGTACGCCAACACTAACCCGTACCCTAACACGTACGCTCACCCTAAACAGTTGTCGTACCCTAACCTGTACCCTAAACCGTCCCCGTCCCCTAACCCTAACCCTAACCTTAACCCTAACCCTTACCCGAAGCCTTACCCTCACCCTCCCATAATCCTAACCCGTACGCTAACACTAACCCATACCCTAACACGTACGCTCACCCTAAACCGTTGTCGTACCCTAACTTGTACCCTAAACCGTCCCCGTCCCCTAACCCTAACCCTAACCCGAACCCTAACCCTAACCCTTACCTGAAGTCTTACCCTCACCCGTCCCCTAATCCTTACCCGAACGCTATCACTAACAGGTACCCTAACACGTACGCTCACCCTAAACCGTTGTCGTACCCTAACCTGTACCCTATACCGTCCCTGTCCTCTAACCCTAACCCTAAACCTATCCCTAACAGTTACCCGAAGCCTTACACTCACCCGTCCCCTAATGCTAACCCGTACGCTAACAGTAACCCGTACCCTAACACATACGCTCACCCTAAACCGTTGTCGTACCCTAACCTGTACCCTAAAACGTCCCCGTCCCCTAACCCTAACCATAACACTAACCCTAACCCTAATCCTTACCCGAAGCCTTACACTCACCCATCCCCTAATCCTAACCCGTTCGCTAACACTAACCCGTACCCTAACACGTACGCTCACCCTAAACAGTTGTCGTACCCTAACCTGTACCCTAAACCGTCCCCGTCCCCTAACCCTAACCCTAACCCTAACCCTAACCCTAAACCTAACCCTTACCCGAAGCCTTACCCACACCCGTCCCCTAATCCTAACCCGTACGCTAACACTAACCCATACCCTAACACGAACGCTCACCCTAAACCGTTTTCGTACCCTAACCTGTACCGTAAACCGTCTCCGTCCCCGTCCCCTAACCCAAACCCTAACCCTAACCCTAACCCTTACCCGAAGCCTTACACTCACCCGTACCCTAATCCTCACATGTACGCTAACACTAACCCGTACCCTAACACGTACGCTCACCCTAAACCGTTGTCGTACCCTAACCTGTACCCTAAACCGTCCCCGTCCCCTAACCCTAACCCTAACCATAACCCTAACCCTAACCCTTACCCGAAGCCTTACCCTCACCAGTCCCCTCATCCTAACCCGTACGCTAACACTAACCCGTACCCTAACACATACGCTCACCCTAAACCGTTGTCATACCCTAACCTGTACCCTAAACCATCCCCGTGCCCGTCCCCTAACCCTAACCCTAACCCTAACCCTAACCTTTAACCGAAGCCTTACACTCACCCGTCCCCTAATCCTAACACGTACGCTAACAGTAACCCGTACCCTAACACGTACGCTCACCCTAAATTGTTGACGTACCCTAACCTGTACCCTAAACCGTCCCCGTCCCCTAACCCTAACCCTAAACCTAACCCTAACCCTTACCCGAAGCCTTACCCTCACCCGTCCCCTAATCCTAACCCGTACGCTAACACTAACCCCTACCCTAACACGTACGCTCACCCTACACTGTTGTCGTACCCTGACCTGTACCCTAAACCGTCCCCGTCCCCTAACCCTAACCCTAACCCTAACACTAACCCTAACCCTTACCCGAAGCCTTACCCTCACCCGTCCCCTCATCTTAACCCGTACGCTAACACTAACCCGTACACTAACACGTACGCTCACCCTAAACCGTTGTCGTACCCTAACTTGTACCCTAAACCGTCCCCGTCCCCTAACCCTAACCCTAACCCTAACCCTTACCCGAAGCCTTACCCTCACCCGTCTCCTAATCCTAAACCGTACGCTAACACAAACCCATACCCTAACACGTACGGTCACCCGAAACTGTTGTCGTACCCTAACCTGTACCCTAAACCGTCCCCGTCCCCTAACCCTAACCCTAACCCTAACCGTAAACCTAAGGCTTACCCGAAGCCTTACCCTCACCCGTCCCCTAATCCTAACCCGTATGCTAACACTAACCCGTACCCTAACACGTACGCTCACCCTAAACCGTTGTCGTACACTAACCTGTACCCTAAACCATCCCCATACCCGTCCCCGTCCCCTAACCCTAACCCTAACCCTTACCCGAAGCCTTACCCTTAACCGTCCCCTAATCCTAACCCGTACGCCAACACTAACCCGTAACCTAACACGGACGCTCACCCTAAACCGTTGTCGTACACTAACCTGTACACTAAACCGTCCCCGTCCCCTAACCCTAACCCTAACCCTAAACCTTACCCGAAGCCTTACCCTCACCCGTCCCCTAATCCTAAACCGTACGCTAACACTAACCCGTACCCTAACACGTACGCTCCCCCTAAACCGTTGTTGTACCCTAACCTGTACCCTAAACCGTCCCCGTCCCCTAACCCTAACCCTAACCCTAACCCTAACCCTAAACCTTACCCGAAGCCTTACCCTCACCCGTCCCCTAATCCTAACCCGTACGCTAACACTAACCCGTACCCTAACACGTACGCTCACCCTAAATCTTTGTCGTACCCTAACCTGTACCCTAAACCTTCCCCGTCCCCTAACCCTAACCCTAACACTTACCCGAAGCCTTACCCTCACCCGTCCCCTAATCCTAACCCGTACGCTAACACTAACCCGTACCCTAACACGTACGCTCACCCTAAACAGTTGTCGTACCCTAACCTGTACCCTAAACCGTCCCCGTCCCCTAACCCTAACCCTAACCCTTACCCGAAGCCTTACCCTCACCCGTCCCCTAATCCTAACCCGTACGCTAACACTAACCCGTACCTTAACACCTACGCTCACCCTAAACCGTTGTCTTACACTAACCTGTACCCTAAACCGTCCCCGTCGCCTAACCCTAACCCTAACCCTAAGCCTAACCCTAACCCTTACCCGAAGCCTTACCCTCACCCGTCCCCTAATCCTAACCCGTACGCTAAAACTAACCCATACCCTAACACGTACTCTCACCCTAAAACGTTGTCGTACCCTAACCTGTACCCTAAATCGTCTCCGTCCCCTAAAGCTAACCCTAACACTTACCCGAAGCCTTACCCTCACCCGTCCCCTAATCGTAACCCGTACGATAACACTAACCCGTACCTTAACACGTACGCTCACCCTAAACG